>NC_049203.1:19414663-19572163 GCF_013347855.1 Anguilla anguilla
TCACCTGTTAATCCGGTACATAATTTATAGAGCAGCATGGAGTGAGGGCACTACAAGAATAAAGATTCAGCTCCTTTAACACAACAAATATTTCTCTCGCGTACACATGGGTCTTATCAGAAGCCGTCCTAATCCTCCCTCAAACAGTATGCCCTTTTTAAAACACATTTAAGGAACACAAAATTATCTCTAATGACATTTTAAAGGAGCGCAACTCTGCATTAGGCCTTTTGAAAATGGACAAAAACACCAACTAATGCGATGACACAGGAAGCTTCTGTAATGCTCAAAAACCAATGCTTGGATTGTTTACTTTGGCCTTCGTATCTTTTTATGTACTATATTTTTCAAAATTCTGAAGTTTTACTTGTTGTTTTGACTGTCATTGTTGGAGTCATATTCTGACTTTGAATGATTCATTTATCATTTAGCTGGCAATAGAAGCTGAGGTTATAATTCAGGTTGTCAAAATGGATCCAGGATCAATGGCCATGTACAGAAATTCACAAATGACTCTTTTGAATTCAGTACAGTTGTGTTTCTTTCAAAACTACTTCATGCTTCTAACACCTAAACTTAATTTGCCAATTCATACAGCCCATGCCCAAATAATGTAAGTTGTACTCATGTGCATGTATTGAATATACTGATTTTAATAAACTTGCTACTCTCTTGTTCTGAAACTTATGCTGTCGTTCATGGAGGCCCAAATGAGAATAAGATAAATGTTCTGAAATTGCTTATCAGACACAGACCTGGCAGTAATATGATGTACAATCAGTTGGTTTGACTTAGCTCATACTGATAATACTTTAGTGGCTTCATACTAATCAAACTGTCAGCCTCTCACCTGTCCCAACCTCTTATGTGACATAATTTACTGCAATGTGTCCCTCAAGGTCAATCTGGTGCAATTTTATTTGTTCTCTGATTGCAGTTTAAAAGAAAATAATATACTGACTTCATCTGAGGTGTGTGATCAATGTCATTAATCATCAACATGATAATGACTTTGGCCAGCTATGCTTTTATGATGTTGGTAGGCCAAACATGATTATTACTTATTTATTTATTTATTTATTTATTTATTTATTTTTTACTGTTTTTATATTTTACTTGGTAAAACATAATTCATTCATAAAGTATTTTAATTGCAAAAGACTACTTGCAGCCCATTAATTTTGCACTGGAAAAAAAAAAAATTAATGATGCAATAATCCAAGTTAATACACAATAACACTCAATAACTCAAATAAGCAAGATCAACATTGATTCTGGCTTCAAATTGACTAAAATGAAGTGAAATGCATCTCACAAGAGAAGCAGTAACTCTTCCAGATCTTCATACTCACATTCATACTGCTGATGGTTAAATAGTGTTAGTGATTACGAATATTGAAAATTAAACATATTGAAACTAAATAGCAGTGTTCCAAGACTTACAAACACAACACTGTTCACTTAGTTTGAAGTATTCTCTAAGCTGATGCAATATCATGTGTTTGGTGGCAATGATATACAGAAATAATGAAAAAGAGTTGTTTTGTTCATCATTCAAGACTAAATATCAAGAGGGAATGCCATGCTAGAGCAATGGAGTCATTGGCAAGGTTAAAGCTGTTCTGATATTCATATATGATGTTGTAGCTGTGTTGATGGAGTCAGACAATGTTTGTGAATCAAGTCATAGATTTTTTAAACCGATGGAGTCATTGACTGTGTTAAAGCTGTGCTTGCTCGGAATATTAAGCCTTGAGGGCCTCAAGCAGGAGGCAAAAGAAAAACACAGAAACACAAGCTAGGCATTTAGCTTTAGAAGGCATTTAGCACGGAATTTTAGCTTGTGAAGGGAAATTACCCCAACCTGGTATTTAAAAACAACAAAACCAAGAAAAAAACATTTGGATAGCTTATACGGTCAAACCAAGACCGTGATTAGGTTAACATTAGAAAGGCTGGTATTCAAACTTAATTTTAAATAAATAAAAAAGTACCTTGCAAATTGCAATGCCTTGCCCGACCATCTCTCAGAGAGAGTGTGAAGTGTGTGCTAAGCTTGATCTATTTATACATTTACCTTATAAATATGTATGGTGGAGACTAGAGTAAATGCTCTTCTTCGCCACCTACAGCATCCCCATGCGGGCTCCAAATGGGGAGTATTCATTTTTGCTTTCTGCCCAGTCCTGCAATAGAATGGTAATTGGCCCATTACAATGTCTCTTCAAGGTTGTTAGGTCTGTCTGTATAGCCTTTAAAGGAGTGCGACTATAATGCATTTAATGGGGTAAAAATCCCAAATCGAGCAAGGCTGATTAAATCTAAAGAGCTAGGCAGTTCATTGGAGGTAACTGTACATGGTCCTTGGATCCAGTATTGAAGTTGTATGTTTTGTTATGGACATTTTATCAAGTGTCAATACCAAAGTACCAATGCATATAAAAATATAAAAATTACAGGATATTATTCATTTATGTTTTGTGATGTTATGTTCTCATGCTCAGGAGTGCACATTGACACTTTTTTATACCTCAGCATATGTGTTTCTTACTGCATTTCCATGTGCACACCCGTGCTTGTGTCCCCTGCAGGTTGAATAATAAATAAAGCCAACGTATGTGTAAATTAGTTTGCTTATTTTATCCAGAATTAAAATGCAAGAGTTCATACAACAAAACAGGCTGATGTATTCCCTGGTGTGCAGTTGAAATTGACTTTTATATTTAGCTGTAAGTGTTCCACCGAACACAATATTTCAGAGGTACTGCTGGCAGCAATCAAACCCAATTTCATCTAATGCGATCACAGTATTATATGCACTAGCAGGTGGCTACTGAACAACAGGTATATAAAGCATTTTGCAAGAACCTGAATTTAGACAGGGGAGCTCAATACAGCAAGACATGTATATTTTAAGTCTATACATTGCAGTTTTCTGAGGAAGAAATATACTGGCTACAATGTAGCAAATGCCTAGCATTTTAATGAACAATAGAGAATGCAGTCCTTAATTTATAATCTGTCAGAATATGATGCGACGGCTAGTTGTAGCGTTTTAAAGCCCATGATAAAATCTGAAAATCTGAAAAATCTAAAAGTTTTTTGCTAATTTTGTGATACACCGCATACCCCACCATGAAGATCATTTGAAGGGTTTTTATTTTTTTATTTTTTATTTCTTTAAAGATCAATTTCTTTAAAAAATGATGAGTAGTTTGACATCTCAGGATCTCAACTCTATATATCTGAATCTGATTATAGCCTCAAAAAATTTATAATTATAAAATATGTATATATTTTTTTTTTAATCTGTAAAAGTATATTTAAAATTCCAGGAGAGGTTATACATTTTACATTTCAAGCACACTGAACATTTGAGGCAGATTCACAGAAATTCTGTGCTGCCTACTTTTTTTCTCCTTTTTTCCCCCTTTCTGATAGAACACATGCAGGCGCCTTTTAAAAGCCTGACATTTTGCATCATGTTGAATACTTGAAAACATTACCAAACATCAAAGTTCTCTGTACAGAACTAGAAAAGTTTGGACCACTTCATACAGATGACATTCAGCACTCAGAGCTGTCCGAATGTTGTTTTCACCGCTGACCTCTCTTGAGTTGTGTCTGTACAGAACATAATTGTTTTTGTACTTTCCTGAGGTGAGGTGCAACATTACCTGCAATACAGATGGGTACTTGTGCAATTAACAGAGCCTGGAGAGTGTTTATATTGCAGAACAAGCCTCACCTCCTGACTGCACTCAAAATCTGTCTTTACATGAATGCAGAAAGTGTGTGTCCTGATTTGAAGCCACTTCATCTGACACTTTTCACACTTCATATAACTTTATCTTATACAAGTAATCTTTCAAACCAGACACACTGACATCTTGGCAATTTTTCTGTTAAGGCCACATGTAAAAAATGTATTTTTTTAAGAGTAATATGAATTCAGAAGAATCATCTGCAGCAGCAGTGTGGCATCAATTTATTATTGAGTATTTGAGTTTTCTGTGTGTGTGTGTGTGTGTGTGTGCGTGTCTGCCTGTGTCTGCGTATACGTATGTGTATGCGTAGTGCTGCCTATAAATGGGGCTGGAACCTGTGATCTTCGCAACCACATGACACACGTTTGTTAAAAGGGGCAGCTTTCTCCCATGCAGATTTACCTATTCCTTCTTCTCAGACTAGGAATTAGGTAACCATTTTTGCATTGTTGAGCATTACTGAGTGGCATATATCCAGTTATCATATTTACTTTACAAATTTACTACACCACTGCGTGATTCCATAAATTTATCTTAAGAAACTATTTGTACAAGGCAACACATTAAATAATGCCATTAATGACCACAAAAACATCCTTTAATTCAAAATTGCACAATGAAAACTTTTATATTCACAAGTCTACCAGCTTTTTAAATATGTTGTTATATTTGAGCATCTCTCTGCCAGGTTTCATTCAAAACAAAAGCAGAGAAAGGTGATGCATGTAAGAAAAAACAATTTTAAAAAATCACACTGGTTTGCTCACCTAGCGCAGTTCTTCTCTGGGGGGTCGTCACGATACTCAGAAAATGACTACCCTCTTTTCTTCCAATACCACCTTGTCTCCTACATGCCCCGGAACTGATCCTTGTGTCTTCCCTCCCTCCAGTGTCCCAGAATTGGAGGAGATGAACAAAGCAGCTTCAAACTTGGCCCCTTGTCTCTTCCTGGCAAAGGATACATTGGTGCTACCACTGAAGTTTCTTCACATTTCTGGACATCAATGTGCTCACGCCCACAATGTGCTTATCCAAATTTTAGAAAGCAGAGATGGTGAACTTGAATTTCCAAAATGATGCAAGATATTGGCCAAATTTGTGTGTGATTCAGTAAGTTCGTCCTTACCTACGTTTGCCTACAATGGATAACAAAATGCCACTTCATTTCTGTGGCTCATATACAACAGACACATTTGGCCATTTAAGATAAGCAAGCAGGTTAATTTATTTGCTTGTATTGCATAGGCAAACCAGCCACCATTATTTCAGTATGTGAACATGCATGAATAAATGTATTCAACCAACCATTTCCAAAGGACATAGGCCTGCTTATTGCCAAAACTTTGATTTCAGATGTTACAGTGGGAAATACTTGTTTTTCAATGTGAACACAGAACACGGGAAGACAGTATCTCCGATAATATTGGCCACACGCAAAACCCCACTTGCTTTTTACGCCGGTGTAACTCAGTTCAATCTTGTTTGCTAACTCTTTTATCCAGTATAAGGACAGTATAAATGTTCCAGCTTTGTTTGACATGTCTCCTTGGAAGTTTATAGCAATGATTGAGAGTTTCGTGCAAGAGCATGAATGGTTGCTTCAGCACAGCATTGCATTACATTACAGGCATTTAGCAGACACTATTATCCAGAGCAGCTTACACAACATTTACATAGCATTAACATTGCATCCATTCATACAGCTGGATACATGCTAAAGCAATGCAGGTTAAGTACCTTGCACAAGGGTACAACATCAGTGTCCTACTCGGGAATCAAACCTGTTCAGATTACAATATTTGTTCTTTACCCATTACACTACACTGCTGGACATTGCGCATTCAACATTGTGCAGTCAACCGTATCATTACACAGTAATATACAAGCACTTGTTGATGCGTTATTGTTTTTAAATTTGGTTTTTGGATGACTTTACTCATCAGGATGGCTAAAGCAAATTCTCGCCATGCTGACATGGATTTGGGAAGTGGGTCAGAAGAGGAGGAGGAGGAAGCAGGTCTAGTGGCGATACATACATACATGGCAAAGATGTTACTATTATATTACTGGTTGTAACATTTCAATTATTTACATTGTCTCATATTGTTGATATTGTTACATTTGCATTAGTCGTAATAAATAACTGTTAGCTTTTGATAATAATGCTCAGCATTATTATATAGCTCATTTATATTAGGACTAGCTAATAGCTGTTAGTATAGAGGTTTTGGATGGGTTTTTGGACCCCTATATATCTTATACCCCTATACCATTGAAAATATATTATGCAAAAATGAGTTTCATCAGTCAAAACTATTGATTTGTAATGAAATATATAATGTCATGATTTACAGCAAGGCACAATTTAGACATTTTTGATTTTGGTATAAGTCATGCTATTGTGACTGGTCTGTCTGTCAATCAGAGCACCCAGAAGATGATTCTGAGATAGTGGTGAAGTCCTCACACATCACAGACTCTGTCTGCACATACAGATTTTCTGTCTGCAATCTGATAAAATTGGTTACCAGGAACATTGCAACATGTATATGGTTGGCTGTTGCTAATTGGGGTCTTCTAATGTACTTGAGCATGGGTTTTTCTCCATTTTCTCCAGGGAAGGCTTTGCAGTCCCTAATGAGCAGTAAGAGAGACAGAGACGCTTGCAGCCTTTTTTGTGATTTTTCCGGGTACATCAGAAATACTGTAACCAATTACCAAGTTAACAAGCTCCATCACAATTAGAATAATGAATTATGATAAATATGTTTTCCATCACATTTTAGTCTGATTCTTGTTTTTCCAGTAATTAAGTTGAAAAATACAACAATATGGCACTGACGAGATATGTAAAAGAGATGTAAAAGAGCAAAAGGACAAAAAAGACAAGCCCTCCAACAGCATCCCAGAACAAAAAATCTTCTCTGCTATTGAATTCAATAGCAACTAAAATGAAGAAAGAACACAAAGTGAAGTGTTGCTCTTTAACTTAAAATGATATTATGTTCAAATTCTTGCACCTGGGGCCTTTATAAAAGGGCCTTTTGTTAAAATTATATCTTAAATAGTGGCTTATGTAGAAAAACATGACTAAGTAGCTAAAAACCTACCCTGATGTGGATAAGACTGAGAAATAATTTTTAAATCATGATTAAGTTTTAGAAATATAAATTTATAAATAAGGCCCCAGCATTATTTCATGGCTTAAATTAATGCAGACTGATACTTGAGCAGAATGATACTTGATACAAAACTGCTTGGATTAACATTATTGCAGAATTTATCTTTGTAATATGCAGATGGATCAACTCAGTTCTGTCCATTCTCTTAATAATATAGGGCTGTCTAGGATTTACAATTAACCTTTTCTCTGAGTGGCAAATAGACTAAGAACATCCATAGGTACTGAAAATTTAGAAATAGAAATGATAGCACTTTAAATTGCCGATTTTGTTCAAACCGACCTAGGAAGTAAATAATCCATCAGTAACAGGAACTAAACATTATTACATTAGTAAATTCAGCTTCTACAAAGCGATGACTTGGAAACATCCTTCAGAGCATCCTTTTAAATTTAAATACATCCGTTTAAATATAGCCCTTGTGTGTCTACAAGGTTAAGACTCTTGATGTTGAACATGACAGTTTTATACCATATGCATCCAACTGTTGTTTTTAACCTTTTGAAGACTATGTTTTTCTGAATCAAAAAAGTCAGTGTTCTAGAACTGTGTTGCTTTCAAATGACCCAAATTAATTGTTGCATCAGCATTAGAATCTACAGCCAAATACATTCTAATCACATATTTGTGCTTACACCTTGAAGGGATATTTCCTAATGTCAAAAGGTCCCTGTTTTATTGAGCTGATAAGCTGTTTCCAGGTTAGCTATAAATAGAGAAACAATTTTCTGATTGTCTACTGCGTAGAAATACAGTATGCCAATGCCATAGTTTTTACTGCACGCACCTATAAGAATGTTATTATTCTCAAGGATACATCTGTTAGTAACAACATTTTACAGGTCTTCTTTTTCTATCATTAGGCAATACAATATGGAAAATACATTTGATTTTCAAAAAAACTGTGACCATTTTATGTTTGTACACTCTTTTTTTTCAATGTTTAGAAAATGAATGGGAGTGAATAGGGAGCCGAACAACTGGGAGGAATGGCGATGACGTTAATGGTCAACAGGGACAGTTGACTTTGCTAGCATTCATGCTGAGCAAATACAAAGGGCTAAGCTGTACAAAATGACTCGTGTTATATCAAAGTGAAGTAGTGGAAATAGAATTGTGGCAATTTAGAAGAAATCTGAGACCAAAAAGGGGTCCACTTGTCAAGTTATGAATGGATACATTTAGATTTCCTTACCGTGTGGCAATACTGGCAATCCTCAAAAAGAGTTGGCTTTTCACATTGAGTGGAGAAGTGCGCACAGACTATGCCACCTCTACAGACACTTGAAAAAAACAAGGTGTCAAGACTCAGCTGTATGACCTGCCTGGTTTTACAATGTGCCTATGACACCTTAATTTGTGACAGTGATGAAATATACTTTGAGTGGCAGCTGACTTTTTGGCATCTGTAAAATTGCAGAGATACTATCATTCTGATCTGTATGCTGAAACAGATTTTCTCCTCTTTGTTCTGAAACCCAGGATGATGATAACTTCAGTTTATTTTTGAGGAGCAGAAGAAACACTACAGTGCTGTGAAAAGGTATTTGTCCCTTCCGGATTTCCTCTATTATTGAATATTTGTCACACAGTGTGACTTCAGTTCTTTAGACAAAATGTAATATTAGACAAAGGGAATCTGAGTAAACACAAAATACATTTCTATAATTATTATTTCATTTATTTAATGAAAAAAGTGATCAAACACCCATTTCACCAATGTGAAAAAGCAATAGCCCCCTTGCTACTGGTTGCACCACCTCTCGTAGGAATAACTGCAAAGCGTCCTATAATTTGATATCAATCTTTCACATCACTGTGGGGGAATTTTAGCCCACTCTTCTTTGCAGAACTGTTTTAATTCAGACAAAGTGGTAGGTTTTTGAACATAAACTGCTCGTCTCTTGTCCTGCCACAACATCTCTATTGGGTTCAAGTCAGGACTTTGACTAGGCCACTCCAAAATTTGAATTTTGTTTCTTTTCAGCAATTTAGATGTGGATTTGCTTTTGAGTTTTGGATTATTTCCTTGCTACACAACCAAATTACCCTTCACTTTCAGTTCACAAACAGATTACTAGGCATCCTCTTTACAAATTATCTGGTACAGAATAGAATGCATGGTTCGTTCAGTAATGACAAATTCTTCCAGAGGCAGCAAAGCATCCCAACACCATCACACCACCACCATCATGTTTGACTGTTGGTATAATGCTTGCAGTGAAATATGTATTTACTTTATCCAGACATGAGACCTGTGTTGTCCAAAAAAGTCCACTTTTGACTTTTCTTCCCACAGAACATTATCCCAAAAGACCTGGGAAAAATCCGTTTTTGCAAATGTGATAAGAGCATTGATGCTTCTCTTGGTTAGCAACATTGGTAGCAATGTGGAAACCGCCATAAATCCCATTTTTGCCCAGTCTGTTTCTTATTGTGTAGTCATGAACACGGACTTTAGCTGAGGCTACAGAGGTCTGCAGTTCATTGAATGTTCTTCTGAATGTTCTTTTGTGAATTCCTGGAAGAGTTGTCATCGGTCCCTTGTAGAAATTTTTACAGGCTGACCACTCCTGGGAAGATCCACCACTGTTCCAAGTGTTCTCCATTCAGAGCTAATGGCTCTCACTTGGTGGCATTCAAGAGCCTTAGAAATGACTTTGTAACCCTTTGCAGACTTGTAGAATCTTTGTGAACTACTTCTCTCGGATGGTAAGGTTCAAAATGAGTGAGGTTTAGACTCAACATAAAATAATTTTGTGAGTTCAGTGTTCGATAAAACTAACTCACCAAATGGAGTTTGTTTTTGTGAAGAAAAAGTACAACACTTGCATTTATTTGTAAGTCAAAGTAAGTTGAAGGACAAATGTTGATTAAATACAGGCCAATGTCTTTAACTTTGAATGGAAAGAAAATGCAAGTACTGCATTTTTCAATGCCAACAGAGCATAATGAGTTAATTTTGGTGATCAATGAAATAGCTAAACCCTGTTTTTAAAGAAAAAAAAAACTTAACTCAAATTAATCCAAGACTGAACAGAACTACAGCCGACCATTTAACTGACCGGAGGTTTAAAATGTCATTAGAAATGTTGTCTATGACACTTCATAAACCTGGAAAGGTGGGGGTATGAATAACTTGAAACAAATGTTGTCTGCCACAATACATTTTTCACTACTTGGATTCTTGCAAAGCCTCATTGTGAAACCTTCCAACTCATGTGTTTTATTGATGCCACAGATGCTTGTAGCATTTGTTAGGTTTGTTCACCTAATGTGACTCCAGCTTGGGCATGGTTCCAGTACAGCTTCCTGAAGGGAAACTCTTCTGCTTGCATGTCGTCATATGCCAGCGGTCCTGCATGTCTTGGCAAGAGCAGATTTCACTTTTTTTTACTGGTTCAGCTACACAAACAAGTAAAGCAGACCGCAAAGGAGAGGATGCAACCAAAGGATGACTCCAGGAAATCCAAGTGGATTTCCTTGCCTTTCCAAAGTACATAAATACCATGATTTTATTTCATTGGTGTAATCCCAAAGTAACCTGTGGTCACAGTGATCAATGATTTGCTGATTATTTGAGGGTCATTTTACCTTCTTGATGTCAGATCACCGCTCAGTAAAAGGAACTATGACCTTCTGCGCAGGCACATGCTGGTTGACAGATTTTTGGCTTGCAGCAGGTCCTGTGGTAAATGAGTCGGATTATTTGCAACTCCGTAACAGCTGCACGGCAGTAATTTACTTAACAGAGCAAGCAGAAGCTTTAAAAAAATGCACACATTTGTCAGAACAGATGGCCACAGGCTGTTAACCTGGGCAAACACCTTAACATGCAAAAATACTTTATATGACAATTGGTCATGTAAGTACAACATCCCTATTAAGTATGTACATGCAAGTACTTACAATATCTATTGACAGTTTCCCATAATGTATTAACAGCATCAACCTTACAGAAAGGTAAACTCAGTTACAATAAACTCCAAATTGTTCTTCATACATGTGATATGCACAGATACAAATCAGTCTATCAGACCACATTAGATCATGCAGGCAGTACATTGACTTTTCTGTGACAGAATACATTAGATAGGTACACAGACTTTCATAATGGAAAGCCTTTAATAGATAAAATATAACTGAAGATAATGTTCTGCAGAGATTTTCTTCCTTTTCCCTGAAAGTACTGCCTCTTTTAACCTCTAATTTCAAAATTTCTGAACTTACTGCTGTAACAAACTGAGTCTCTCAATTCATATAATGTATATAACCTTCAAGCACCCATACAGGGCACTATCATTTTGTCATGATATTGATTATATTAATTACTTCAAGTATTCTCCTTAGCTCTAACATTATGTAATTCCAGAGGTTCTTTGTACAGTTCAACAAGTGTTGACTTTATCATCTAATTAAGGTTATATTTATTGCGGTGTTTTGTTCTCCAGCTTAATCATGGGATCTTCCTGCTTTCTCAATCATGTTGCGGAAAACCCCCTGGGAACAGATTTGTATGCTCGGTACAAATCATTTTTCAAGGACAATGAGTTAAACACATTTCCCCCCAAAGTAATCATTTAAGAACTGGAGCTACACAAGCAGAATTTGTTTATTAAAGGGAAATGATATGCTACCTATTTTTATCAATCAAGGGTAAAATTACCACAAAAAAAAAAAAAAATAGAAAATTACCACAAGATTTTTTGACGCATGGTAGACCTTGAAAACCTTAAAACACTAACCAAACAGTTATATATCTGATCCTTGTGTAAAATAAATTGAAACTCTGAAAAGCCTACAAGGTGAATCAACTTATTTTCATGTAATGTTGACAGCTAGTAGCTTGTTTCTTCCATTAACAGAGGAAGGGTAGACGGATGGTAATCACATGAAATCCTTTGCTGTCGGTCATATTCGTCACATTGAAGGTGGAGATTGAGACTTTGTTTGTGGTGGGGGAAAGCGATTTTGTTTCCTGATTGTGCTGCCATCTTCATAATCCTGTGAGATCTTCCTCATTCTTCTCAGGCCAATCAACCAATCAATCATAAGATTATTGCAACGTCAATCCATAATGCAGCAGCTGGCGGAAAAAATATATACTGGCGAAATCATGAATTTATGCAGTGCAGGATGACTCTCTACGCAGATACAAATGGTATCTGCCTGCTGGAGGGATGCAAAAAAAACATCTCAAACGGAAAACCTGCCAAGCTGTAGCCCTGTGGATGTGATTGAAAAATGCAGAGTTGTGAGAACATGAGATAGTTATACTAGGTAATATGAATACACTGCTATTATTATTATTATAAGTTAACCATTGCAATTCACACCAGTAACATGTGCCCTGGTAACAAGTGACACTAATCAGAGAATGTTAAGTCTTGTGCAAATATACATATAATTACTGTATGCAAGAAGCCAACCAGGTTCTGAGTTTACTAGCCCTACATAAGCTAAATCTACATCACTATATCATCTAACACATTTCTTTCTTCGTAATTCCAACCCCAAACCTCCCTGTTGCACCTACAGTACTATGGTATTCCAGGTTATGTTGCAAGATCATTTACTGAATGCTACTATGAGTTGTGACCTGGATAAGTTGACCAGAGCACTGTTTGTTGTCCTCTTGTGTTTATATATAAGCTGCTCTAGATAAGTGTCAGGTAAATGACTAAATGCATTTAATTATTGTAATACAACAAAGTAACCCCAATTAACCCAACTTCCTCAGACCCATGAATCTATCACCAATTAATTTCCTTAAACCCATTCCAAAAGAACAGGTTCTAGAAAAGGGAAAGGACTGAGCATGCTGAACATTTCTGCCACTTGTCTGATGGTTTCCATGGAGAGAAAGTGTGGTGGCACAGAGGCATTAAAATACAGGGGTCCCTAAAGATACTTAGGGCTGGAATAACCAGTCAAAGAACACCTTAGTCCCAGAGTAAAGGCTCTCCCTGCCTCGCTTCAGAACTCTAATCTTTCCTTTTCAACTGGATGAGCTTTAGCAAAGGTGACACTCCAAAGGGGGGTGGGGAGTGTCAGGGTTATCCCTGAACATGTGACTGCATTAGCAGTGCATTACCTCCACAACTGTTAGTACATGATCAAATTACTTTCAACAGCCCACATGGGAGTGCTTATCCTTAATGACACTCACTCGTCATTGTGATTTATCCTGCTAATAACATTGGCCAACTTTAGAAAGCCAGTGCTGCTTTAACATGTTAAAAAAAACAAAACAAAACTTTTGTCCACTGCACAGGTTTGTTCATTCTGGGAAAACACAGCCGGGGCATTACCGTGTCCCAGCCAACAAATCCTAGATCACACACTGTGCTCTCTATGCATTCCTGTTGGCAGTGTGCTTTTGTTTTCTCCATAATGGGGGCTGGTTAGGGCAGCATGAAGTATCGCTGTAATGTCTTTTCAGTTGAAAAGACACAGCCTTTCATTTTCAAAACAAAGGCTTGCAAGGTGTTAGCTGCAAACGATTCATTGATTTGTCACTTCTCACATCGTGTGGGCCTTGCTCTGATTATGATGCCACTTTGCTTGACAAAAAAAAAGGAAAAAAAAAAAAAAAACTACACACACATCTGGATGGTTGGTTTGCAGACAAGTGAAAACTATTGTCTGCAGAGCTCCAAGGCAAATCTCCAGTGATATTCTAAAGGAAACACAATTACTGACAGAAAATCTTAACAGCTTTCAATCCTTGCCACAGGGCCTTGTGGGATTGGTAGTTCAGAGACCATATATGTAAACCATCTGAGAATTACTCATAGAATCATGCTAAGAAAACCTTTAAGACATAAGGTAAAATAAAAGTTTGTCATGACATTATTTAACAAAACTCCTAAGTTATTGATAGCAAAAAAGCTAACCGGGTCTTAGGAGTAGCTTTTTAAACGAGTTAGTACTATATTGCTATATAAATTTCTCTTCACATATATACATAATTCCTTTTGAGTTGTTTTCACAGTTTTTGGTAAGAAACATCATTTAAAACTGTTGCGCAGTAATATAATTAAAATATTTTTTTTTTGCTTTGCAGGCATCAGATCCTATTGAACATTGATCATAGCAAAAGACTGATAAAATACTCTTTAAAGCCACAAAGCTTCAATGTCCCGTAAATAACCTGACTTGTTAAATGACATGTTAACATGTAACTGAAAAAAAGCAATAAAAACATCACATTATTTCATACTGGTGTACATTTTATATAAAAGTACTTACATTTAATACATTTCTTCAAAATACAAGCAGCAATAGGTTGACATATAAATCAAATACAAAATTATAAAACTTGTTAAATCTATGTGCATCTGTTTGCGAATTTAAAGATAACAGGATGGTTTGTTTATTATATTATTACTTGTATAGAAAATAACTATGAAACTATAAGCCCAAAATTAAACACTTTCAAAGTGCATTGATCAAGACTGTGAGAAAATGACAGATGAAGAGTTCAAAACATACTTCAGACATCAGCAGGAAATGTATAATTTGGCAATATACTTCTGTGATTCTGCCAACATATGGTAAATTCTTGACGAGGTTGGATGTTTACTTTAAATAAAAAATGTATGTCCCAGAATAGACAAGTAAACAGAATTCAAATGAATTATACTTATGAACATCAAAATTAATAATTTGGTATGAATAAATATTTCTTTAGGGTTCATCAGTCAAGTGAATAAAGATGGCACACATTCATTCAAACAAACAACGAACCATAAACTAAGG
Source organism: Anguilla anguilla (assembly GCF_013347855.1). NCBI lineage: Eukaryota > Metazoa > Chordata > Actinopteri > Anguilliformes > Anguillidae > Anguilla > Anguilla anguilla. The sequence goes on from NC_049203.1 coordinate 19,429,374, forward strand.
CGGAATTCTTTTTCGGGCTTTCCTGGACGGACAAAAACATTCAACATAACGCAAAGCACAAACATTAAAAAAAAAAAAAAACTTGGAAAAAAATTAAAATAAAATACCTGTTTAGTAAATACTTAACAGTTATAGATGCAATCCTGGGGTGCAATATAGCTAAATGAAATAGGCCTATTGGATGTATCCTTTAAGCTTGGCAATTGAACCACTAAATGTACTGTATGCTCAATAATAAAACCAGAGCAAAAAAAATCTATTTTTACACCCTTTTGAAATACTGATGTATCATGAATTCATCATGTTTAAGGTCATTTGTAAACCAGCAGCTATATATATATATATACATATATATATATATATATATATATATATATATATATATATTACACTATTTATAGACTTCATTAGAAACAGGAAAACATACAAATGGTTTATAATTCTCAGCACATGGAGGTACTGTTGATGCTGCAGTAAAAGAAGGGAAAGCAAATATCAGAACCTGACAAGACATAGAAAAATCTTTTTTTCCCCTCTTTTTTTTGTACATTTATACAGATTGTATAAAAGAAGTAAAGTGTGTAAAATCTATCTACGCAGCCGTTTCCCGAATTGTCCCCTCCAGTTTCTTTGGGAGTAGCTCTCTCCTCTCCTCGATGTTCACCATCGGTTTCCGACAGTTTTGTCCATCAAGATATATCTTGGCGTACATTGGGTTGGAGTAGTTTATGGGCTGCAACACCATAACAACAGCAACAAGAAATCAAGTCAAAAATCAGATTCAGAATTTCATTTTTTTTTTTTTTCAAAATATAAGGTATATAACACAAGCTGGGTTTTTTTAGGCAAACAAAAGCCTATGAGTATGAAATGCATCATTTCTGGATTGTACAAAAATAACATTGACATTTTTTTTCCATCTCTCCGAAGATTCTGTCACTGAAATACATCTACCAATCATTTCTCTGAAAAATGATTATGGATATTGACTACTGCATAATGACGGAGTTTCAAGTTGTTTGCACTTTAACCACTGAAGGTCAAAGTGTCTTCAAATTCTACTTCTGTATTCAATTTCCAATGCTGAGGTCAAATGTTGATGTACTACTAGCCCAGGAACTTACACAATATGCCTAACCAATGATAATAAGTTGGTGGGTAGGATATTGGTGAGTTACAGTATGGTAGAAACAATTCTGTGCGATGTTATTTAAGCATGGTTATTGTTACATACAGACATGTGTGAGTGCATGCATATTAAACACAAAACACGCACAGCACACACAAGCGCATGCTTGACAGCAGTTCCGCAGGACTTTTTTTTGTTTGTTTCTCAAACAGTGTGTCTTTAAATCGGTCTGCTCATATTGCTGCTTGTTTGTTTTCAACTCAGTTTACTTGGGCCTGTCAATAGTACAACATCGCAAGGGTTCATTGAAAAGATTTTTTTCCAGGGCGGCTCAGACCTAGTCCTGGATGCAAGATATCAGGAAAGGGACTCAGGATCAGGAAAGGACCACATGTGAGCCTCATGCTTTCCAAAAAAAAAAAATATCCAGTACATGTTAAGTGCTGCATATTAAGAAATATCAACATGAATTATGCTGTACTAGTTGCCCTTAATTAAATACTAGGCCTTGGGAATAAGACAGTTGAGAAACCCAGATTCAATCAAAACTTAATTTAGTTTTTTTTTTTTTTTCTTTTGGTGGTGGTGGTGGGGGGGGGGGGGGGGGGGTCTGGTGACAAACTGTTTGAGATGGGGTGGGGGGTTAATACAAAGGCATCACCTGTCCTGGAATAATCTCCTTTGGGACAATGTGAACAGGCAGACTGCGAGGATCACTGGATCTCACACACCAGCCCTACAACACAGAAGTGCATCTCATCTTCACACAAAGTCTAAGAAACCAACCCAGTATCACACAAAAATGTGACACAGTCCCCCTCTTTGGGCTTAACAGGAAAGTGCGGCAGTTTCACGTTACACATGGATTCATTTCCTTTAGTGTACACACTTTTGTGTTTGTGTTATACCTGACACAGAAAAGCCCAGCTGTCCTTTGCATTATCTGTTTTTTTGTGATAAACAAGCTTGGCACTTGGGCAGTGGGATGGCTTACATTTTCTTAACAACTAGCCTCTTAACTATTAGTATCACCAGTGCCTCTGCTTAACTGTGTTTAAACTGCAGCAAAATTCTACGCAAAAACACTGTATATCACACTTGGGCATGATACTGGGTTGGATAAATGATGCCTCAACTTCTCCCACCTCAGAGCGACTCGCCTTCCATTTTCGTCTGTAAACTATTTTGAATAAATACGAACAATCAGTGAACCAGAATATTGTGTTGACTGTGCTTGCGGCATGCGTTATATCTTTAGCACTTTTGTCAGATGCATAACCAATCAGCACAATGTCATTTCATACATTGGGACACTTGATTGAACACTGGATATTGCTCACTGGCCAGTAAGCAATGCCTTTAGGAGCTCCCTTACTGCTATATCAACTCAAGAAACAAAATAAGAAAATCTCTCCAGCATCTGCTTATTTTTCACACACTTCTGTGAATGATTGTAAGCATTCTAAACCTGCCAATATTCCATAGCTGTCTTGCTAATTTATTTGATCATCTATTCATTCATTCATTCATTCATTCATTCATTCATTGTATCCTTCAAACAGCTTCGGCTCATGAGTGGAAGACTCTGTTGGAAGCACAAGCTGGTTAGAATTCCAGTCAGCACCTTCCATATGGACTACGGTGCTGTGTTAGCGGGGGATTAGCAGCTATTAAAGCTACAGGGCTGAGGAGCGTGAGCAGGTAGGTTATGCTATTGCAGGTGGGTTATTAGGCAGATAAAAGGATAAGTTAATATGTAGCCATTGTATACATTCACATTGACACTACCGCAACAAAAGCTACTGGATATCTACATAAAATTAGATTATGACATCAACCATATCCTCAGATTTCTACATTTTTTTTTGCATTTGCACCATTTTATTTTTCACTTTTATACATTCCAATTCACCGAAAGGAAATAATCTATCATATGTAAGGGAAACTTTACAAATTTCATGTTTTTCTCCTTGTTTGTGATTTTCCATTTTGCCAGAACCTTACATCCCTTGCACCATCTGATCATAAAACACAAAATTCTCTTTAACATTTGCCACATGTTTTGGTAATTAATTCACAGAAAACAGCAGGGCAGAGGTTGGTAATTAACATGCTCTTTATTGCCCTCTGTAATTATGAAAAAGAGCCAGACTGTTTTTTGTTTTCGTCACAAATCTGAAAGGTTATCCCGGTCTATTTCTGGGATGTGGTTAATGGCTGATGATCTCTTATGATACCTGGTGCCACAATGCTGTCCTGCCTTGACCCTAAACAGAAAAAGGTGGACAGATTGACTGACATTTCCAGAGACACGGTGAGCTCTCAATCACAGCCTGCATGCACACTGCCGTGAGCCAAACAAACACGTATTTCTCTCAACAAACCCTGGCGATTTGTTAAAAACCAGTAACACCTGTTTCAGCATCCATATATCTGCACCTTCCCACCACTAGAAGGTGTGCAAAAATGAACAGGTTCCCAGACAGTACAGACAGTTCAAAATTTAGTGAGAAAATTCTCACTAGAATTTGTTTGATTATCTTGTAACTGATCCCCAAGTGTACCAAACATTCACTTAAGGATATTCCAAATGGGCCAATACGTAATAATTATGGAAGCCACTTACGCTATGCACTTGGGTTTTTATGCCTAAATTTTAATGCAATGTGGATGTACATGGACAAAGTGCAGGTGAGTTCAAACCTTGTGTGGGTCAAGCGTGAAATTGGGGTGCAGCAGGTTTCCAGCGTCTGCGTGATTATCGTGGTCCACTTCGTACATGTTGTAGGAGGGGTTGCCGATCTCCACGTTCAGGCCCCCGTTGGTCATTGGCTGCCGCTGTACTCTCTTTCCCCTGACCAACAGCATCACCAGGAGTTAACAGACGACACGACTACTGGCCCGGATTCGTTCAAAATGCACAATTAACTTCGGCTTGCAAAGACATGAAGATTATTTTCTCCTTCACAAATACAGTTTGGAGAGTTAATCTTTGGACGGTTTCCAGGTGAGTGCATCGGTTATGCATTTGAGTTTTGCTTGTTTACGTGTGAGAAACGCACGTCTTACCTCTGCCGTCTTCTGCAGATAAGGACACCCGCCACCACCGTGGTTATTAATATCACCAGAAGGACGAGAGGGACAATGATGGCTATACTTCCTGAAACACAGATCAGAAAGGTAAGCGTGGATCCCTGCAATCTGTTCCCTCATGCCTTCCCAACATATGCTGTGTGACAATTTAATTGCATTCTACCTTGCCCCTGTCTGCCTAAAATGCTCTTCATGTTTGGGTTTATCGAATCCAGCTCTTGCGTTATATGGGGAATGTGTAAATTGTTAGCATTTTCCATATGTTCAGCTTGCACACATCTCTATTACAACAACAGAATTTTTTTCTTCCCTAGAAGAAAGTTAATGAAGCCACTGTCGATTTCTAACACTACAGTCCTGAAATGAACAATGACAATACATCTTTTCTTTTGCCTCTGAACATGATTTGTACTGTGGTCAAAGGCACATATCTGTAAGTGAGAGACAACCACTCAAAGTCATCTAAAGTTTTAAAATTTTACTTCAGGGCAACTAACACAGCCTACATGTTTTATACTATCCATTTATACAGCTGTTACCTTGCTAAAGAGCACAACAAGCAGCACCCCTAGTGGGAATCAAACTCGCAACCTCTGAGCTGTACAAGCCCGATTATGCTGCGCTGCTGCCCACTGCTGACAATGTGTCAAAAGCCACAGAATATTTTCAAGGTAACCCCACGCTTCACACCTTGGGTCTTCGAAGACACAGAGTGAAATAATTTTCAGATTGCAACATTTTTTGACGAACGATGGTCCTTATGGGGGATGAATAATTTTGTCAGCCACTGAGTCAGACAGGCTTGTTCCTTGGGCAAATTGAAAGTGTCAGATGAAATATCCAGCTCTAAAATAATTCAAGTACATTGGAGATTTGATGACTTAAATGTCTGTAAAGATATCATAAAGCTTGAAAGTAGTGTCTCTGTATACCTGGGTGGATGTTGGTGGGGGGGTAGAGTGTGGAGAGCAGGGTGAAGGAGTGAGTGTGTGTGTGTGTAACTGGTGATTGGAGGAGTGTGTGTGTGTGTGTGTGTGTGGGTGAGCTTAAAGAAGTTCACGGGGGTGTGTGTCCTGTGCCTCATGGGTACTCACTTCCACTGGTGTTGTCGGAGCGGCTGCTCTTGGGGGCCGGTCTCTCGCACTGAGTCCCCGCCCAGTTGGCTGGACACCTGAAAGGAGCCAGAAACGGAGGCGGAGTTAAACGGACTCACAATGCACCTCCTGCCCGACCTGCGGAAATACAGGAGGGCGCATGACCGTCTACTCCTCAGGCATGCATTAACGATGTAAGAGAGCTATCCGTTTCAAGGAGTCACAGAGGAAGAACGAAACAAACAATGGAGTAACTGAAAGAGAGACAGGGAGGGTCAGGGAGAGGGAGAAAGAGAAGACAAGGCATGTTAAGATCAGGGGGAGAGGAGAGGACTGAGAATGAGAAAAGGAGAAGGGCTGCGGGTTGGGTTTTTTTGCGACCGCGGCCTTGATTCCAGTCAACACTTAAAGAGGAGATGCGGTGGGGTGGAGGTGGGGGAGGGGAGACGGGGGGGGGGGGGGGGGGGGGGGTCGGTTGAGGGTGGGTGGAAACGCCGTGTGAACTGGCGCTGAGCGTGCCGCTGCCTCGGCTCCCGGGGAAACACAAGCATCATCACATTTGCCTCCGGAATGATCCGGCGCGCGCGCGGTGATGTATGGCCCTAGTTAGCGGCTTATTTTTTTCCCCGCCGGCCCCGGTACTGAGGCGGCGTTAAGAGCGTGAGTAATCTGACAGGAGCAACCGGGCGGCGATGATATGAAATTACAGTAAATTAAATCAACAGCGAGTGACGTTTAATCAAAACTTCATAAACAGGGCCGCGCCATCTTGCAGCTTGCGCGCGCAGTAAATAACGAGTCACCTGCGCAGGGGGAGTGACTGCCTGCGCTAAGCGCAGATTATCATTAGCATCTAAAAGCACTACTGCAGGTACAGTAGCCAATAACAGCTGCCCAGTGGAGAGAAGGACAAAGATGACCTCTAATGCGCAACCCTGCTTGCAGGGCACAGGTTGTAAAGACCATGAGGGAAAAAAAAATGGGAAGGCTTTAAATAAAAAAAAATTCTAAGAAAAACTTTGCACGTGCCGTTTGAACGGAGGCTGTTCACGACACACTGAGGGAGGCACAAAAAACACAGTCACACAAGCACTTGGACGAACACACATACACGGGAAACCGCGTCCACATCACGACGTGCGGGGGGGTGGAATGTGGGCGTGGCACGGGTGAGAGATGGGCGGGCGGCGGTGAGCGAGAGCGATGTCGCTGGGATGGCGGACGGCATTCGCCGTGTCAGGTGAGGGGGGAAGGGGGGGAGGGTGAGGGGGTGGAGACGGAGGCGGGGACAGAGGCAGAGGCTGCGACCTACTTGCACCGCGGTTTGTTAAAGGTGGTTAAGGTGCAAATTCCTTCGTTCTGACAGTAGTAATCGCACGGGTTTGCTCGCTCATCACAGCGCTGGTTTTTGAACCCGGATGTGCAGCTGTGGAAAATTTCAGCGAGATGACGAATCACCAGGAATAATAATAATAATAATAATAATAATAATAATAATCACAGCACATCACTAACAGTCAAATGGATTTAGATTGTTCCATTGGACTGCAGCCCATATTTGGCAATATTTGTAGCCACGATAGCATACAGCAGTGATAAAAATAAAAAAAAACAGTGAACAAATTTGAAATATATTTTCAATAAGTACATTTCAATACAGCTTTTCATCCCTTCTCAAATGCCAGGCTCCCCACAGACAACCGACCTCCTCCTGCTTCTTTATTTTCCTAACCTTGAACACCGCGACCGCGGGGGTAGACAGAGGGGAGGAGAGACGGAGCTGCAAATCTGGGGACTGGAGCGGCGCACGCTTCCCTCCTCTGCCCGGGATACGCCGAGCTTCAATAAAGGCCTTATCTCGCACGCGCACAAAAATGTCCCCGCCGCCCGGCTCCGCGCGTTCCTTTTCTAACGGGCCCCGGGGCAGGCGAATGGGTGGCCGAGCAGGCGGGCGAGCGAGCGAGCGAGCGGGCGGGCGGGCGGGCGGACGGGCGAGCGAGCAGGTGGGCAGGGAGGCGTGGAGGAAGCATTAAATGATAAAACAGACTTTTAAGGCCTTCGATGTTGTGATGTATGGCTACAAACAGAATCGCAAGTGTTTGTCTGAAGATTCACTCTCCCATCTGGAGACACTGGGGAGCTGCAGCAGAAATCCAATCCCACTGCCATATTAACTATAAAATCAGCAAAGCACAGATATTCTGCGGGGCCGTGAATAAATCACATAGCAGCATATCTCCTCTCCATTTATCTTTCATCCAATAGCACCTCGCATGCACACTGTAAACGCTGGCCAAATATAATACTGCACAAGCAATTAAATATTACAAAATATGAATGCTGAAATTACTTAAAAGAAATGCAGCTCAAACATCATTAACTACACACTTGGAGAAGTTGCATCAAAGCGCTATGGGTAAAAAATGTATTTGCTTGTACTGTATACCTAATTTAAATAAACATGCTCACTTCCATAGTTTATTGAAGTGCTAAGTATATATACTGTGTGTGTGTGTGCATATATATACATATATACACACACAGTGAGCTCCATGATTTTTGGGACAAAGACATTTTTTCTTGATTTGGCTCTGTACGCCAGAATTTTAGATTTGTAATCAAACTATTTACATGGGGTTAACATGTACATTCGCTGCTTTTATTAAAGGATAATTTTCATACATTGTCGTTTCACCATGTAGAAATTACAACAGTTTTTACACATAGCCCCCATTTTCCTCATATAAAATTGAGGAGTACAGAGTCAAATCAAGAAAAAATATGTCTCATAATGTCCCAATACATTATGGAGCTCACTGTATGTTGTATATATATATATATATATATATATACATACGCACGCACGCACACACACACTATGTGCTTTATCTCGCTAAAAATCCCCCCATTTTTTCAGTACAACTTGGAAACATGCCAATGCTGCTAGATAGCTTGTGATATGCAAAACAGAATTTACTCCATTTGTCTTCCACTGTTTCCCATGATTATACATCCCTTTAGAATATAACAAATAGTTTTACACATTCCTCTTAAACATGGTATAATGGTAATGTTGCATGTTTATGAAATGTATAAAGTGTTTTCACAGCAGGCATCTCAATATGCAATAATGTCATTTTCAACAGATTTAGCTTGTAAGATATATAAGATTTGTTTTCACAAACTAAAATATCCAATAAAACATATGCATGACACATTTTCTTATTTGGTTGTATTCTTTGCATATGCATAAGTATGTAATAAGCCCTGATATTCAGGATACTCCTTAGATAAAAGTGGCAGAAAAAAAAACAATAATTGTTTCTGGGCAATTGTAAAAACAAGAATTACCAATTATTTTAAACAATTAAATAATGTTGGTACCAGCCACAAACAAGCAAGCAAAATTAAGATTCTATTATTATTCATTTATGCATCTAATTTAAACAGAGTCAAGTAAGTCAAAGATAATGGTTGCTGTTCATGTTTCGTGAGCCCTGATTGGTCAACCTCAGCTGAAACTTTTGGCGCCAGAGGGTGGCGTTTCCTTCGGTAGCGCGAGGCACAGGCTCCCGCGCCGCTCAAACTGCGCTCGGCTTGGCAGCTACCGACGCACCCGCATCATTAAACTCCGTTAACCTTTTAAAAATACGAGATGGGCTCATCTACATACAAATCGATTCCATCCTTGGAATTACGCCAGTGATTCACTGTCCGACAGAAAAAAAAAAAAAAAGGCAAAAAAGAATGTCACAAATAATCCCTCGGATTAAATCTCCAAATGATCTCCTTTTACAACTCCCTGTCCCCCCCTCCCTCTCCTTCCTTCTTTAATTTTGTACGAATAAAAGGACGGGAAGAAAGCCATTTTGCAACCTGCCGCCTCCGGTGATTCGCATCAGCAGAAGTGCCGCCGCTTGCGTCGGCTTCGCGTCAAACCCTTTCATGTTAAAAGGCTTCGGGGGGTAGATGCCGAATGCCTGAGGTGAGCCTCGGGGATGAGTTGCGATTGGCTCTGCTGCTTGATTGTACTATCCCCACAGCTTTCATTCCAGGACACCGGGTAAATGCCAGTGATGTTGGAGAATTAACAGTACACTTCCGCATATACATACATAATTATTCATTTCCATAATTAGTCTTTCTTTCCTATACACAGAGTGCTTGGTAAGAAAAAATAAATAAATAAAATAAAAACTGTTGAGGCAGGCTTTTAGCAGAAACTTGAATGAACTTTGACCTCTGCAATAAGATGCTTGAAAATGGCCTCTGCCATTCAGAATCTATCTTGGCGCGAGACTACACAAGTTATGCAGATTCCAGTGCTAGGCAGGACACTTTTGATTGGCTTCCACGTCTCTCGAGCCGGGAGGCCTGATTCGCTGTGGGTGGGGTGACCCGCTCTGCCCCTTCCTCGTTTCAAGTTCGCAACGTCCCCCTCTGTCTGCCTTCATCTCCACAATCCCTCTTTCCCTCAATGGTGACTTTGCCCCCAACAAGGGCTTTTAATGTTCCCTTCAACTTGCGCTCCTTCATCCTATCGACATTCTTAGAGCGTTACGGCATTCCAAATGATGCTCTTTAGTGGCTGGGGGCTACAGCTTCAAATGAAACGAGTAAAAATCTATACGAAGAACAGCAGTGACTGTCCCTGCTAAAGCCACATTCGGTAATTACTCACTGGCAGAGAGGCAGGTGGGTCTCTGAGTCGAGGTGGCAGGTGCCGCCGTTGTAGCAGTAGCCATCGCACAGCTGACAGCTGGAAGCAACTCTCCCATTGGTGCAGCTGCAAACAAAGACGAGCAGAGAGAGACGCTAGAACTTTCCTTCTCATAAACAGCACAATGCTTCTGAAATGGGCTGATTATATCGTCCAGGCACGCATTCAGTCATACTAATTTACATTCTTTTGTCTTTGCCCAGGAAAAATAACCAAAAAAAGAAAAAAAACCCAAAGAAAAACATCAAGAAAATGATACACAGCGTCGTTTCCAGACTAATCTGTTTTCGCTGGATTCATCCAAATCAGCTTTGTGTCTGTGATTAAGATTGGATCGCTGCAGCAGAGAATTTGATGATAAAAGAACACACAAGAAAAACAAAAAAGACATTATAAAATAATACAAACTAGGGTAAGTCTGCTTGCAGAAAGAAATTCCAAGGATTTATTGGCAAGTTCAGTTCAGTTTTACCATCACTAACCAATTTGATAATAAACTGCTAGTCTTTACCGCATAAGAACAACTATGTATTACGGCTGACAGTCAAAAACAATTTTTTTTTTTTTGATATTCGTTTATTCATCAGCTTTTGTCCTCTTTTCAGGGTCAATCTGGAGTCACTTCATATTAAAAGCCTAAACATAGTGATATGCAATATGGAATCAAAAAGACTTTGTTGCTCAGGCCACGGTATGGCTTTAATGAAATTTGAAAGTGTAACAAAATAATAACTATTTTTCTTTCAGCCTGCTACCAAGGACAGGTGGAGGTTTAGCTCAGAAATCATAATTAACGCTTGTCGCACCTGCCCTTATACGGAGCGAAGTTATATTTACAATGCAAAAATCTGCCTTTACAGTAAACACATTACGCATTTAATCCGTGTAAGAAGAAGCCTACTTAACATATTTATTGAAACCCTGTTTGTTCAACTAATACATTATTTTCACAGTTTTGTTTAGTATGCTAATCGTTAGCATGTCTTAAGATGCTTACTTGCAGGAAACGTCCCCGGTTTCGTGGTCAACGATGCACGGTGCGCCATGGCATCGTAGGCACTTGTCCACCTCGCATTTGTTGCCCTCGTAGCGCGTCGGACACACGCACTCCACGTGACCGCTGCTGGACAGCGTGCATGCCTTGGAGTTCACGCAGTAGTGATGGCAGATGTCTTTCCAGAAAAAAAAAAACAAAAAAAAACGAGCGAACGCGATTAGCGAGGTTTGGGTATGCGCTCTCTGATTGAAATTTTACACAGGGGCAATAAGCCTACATTATTCACACGAAACACCTTCCATTACGCTAACAAACTCAACACCCCTGGGCATGCAACAGTGCCACTGCATTAATGGCGTCAACATAATCATTTTTCTTACATAAATCAAAATAGAGAAGCAAAAATAACTTAGGCAAAGTGCAGCCAAGGACAGCAGAGAACCTGAGCTGGAGGCTGGAGTATGAGCATTTAGTACTGACAGAAAGTCAAAGTATATTCAGTTGTGCTGATCAGAGTAACCAAATATAGGTATCTGTAACTTCTGACGTCAAATAAAAGACATGCCTACACAGATTTCCAATTGGTTCTTGGAGAGTGGACATGTCAGATGTCAAGGACTATGTATTTGATCAGATTTGGACCCCAGTGGACAGTGCAGAGGACAGGCAATATTTGTGATATAATGTAGGAGTGAACAGGTGGTATTTGCATTATAAGGTTGTAATGAACAGGCATGATTTGTTTCACAATGTTGTAGTAGACAGGCAGTGTTTGTGTTGTGTACTTTGCAGTGGACAGGCAGTATGTTTGATGTGTAGGTTGAAGTGTACAGGCAGTATTAGTTACATATACTGTAAATTGTAGTGGACAGACAGTATTTGTTATGAGAAGGTTGTAATGGGCAGGCTTTATTTGTGATGTCCAGGTTGTAATGGGCAGGCTGTATTTGTGATGTCCAGGTTGTAGTGGACAGGCTGTACTTGTGATGTTCAGGTTGAAGAGGATAGGTAGTATGTGTTACATCTAGATTGTAATGGACAGACAGTATTTGTGATGTGCAGGTTGTAGTGGGACAGGCAGTCCTTGTGATGTGCAGGTTGAAGAGGATAGGGAGTATTTGTCACATGTAAATTGTAATGGACAGACAGTATTTGTTATGTGTAGATTGTAGTGGACAGACAGTACTTGTGATGTGCAGGTTGTAATGGGCAAGCAATACTTGTTTTGTGTAGACTGTGGCTGGTGCCATCAGGATTCCTGAAATCGTACCTTCAGATAAATTCAGCATTTCAATAAAGCCGTCCTCCCATGGGCAAGATGCCAGCATGCATTATTAAATTCTGCTAGATGTTTATGCATGTCCATCTGCATATGAATAATGCATGCAGGAAAAATGTTTAGCTTACACCTTTAATTTAGTGCAGGGTGCGTGGATATGTGTGTTTTACAGTGATCAAAGAGCTACAATACTCCCATCACAAAGCAAATATTCTGAAATTATTCTGGTTTTTCTGCATCAATGGCGTAAAAATATCATGATAATACGCAATTCATTTGGGTTTTAACACTAAATGAAGATGGTACATGTACAATGGAGAAAGGAAAAAGAAAAAAAGGCAATTAAAGAGTACTGAGAGTATGGTATCTATCCTGATCTAAAGAACATCCCTCATAAATATTTAATATACGTATCAAAAACCAAATTAAATATGTATGTGCATTATCTACATATTGAGCTGTCAAGAAACTGAGGTCACATTGCTGACCACCCATATCAGAACTGAACAAGCATTAACACAGGATTTACACATGTAATATTGTACTGTCAGTTGTATACTCCACGGAATGTCCATTGAATTTTGCATGTATTCCCAATCTCCCTTCGCAGTTATTTTAAAATTATTTATGCAAACCAACAGTTGACTGGGAATTTGCTTAGAGTGAATAAACTGGAGTGAGATTGCAAGAAAGAGAAAATAATTTCAACAGGAGATACAGTTTAAAGAATATAAACCGCAAAACAAAAACCGACAACCTACAAAATGATTATCAATGCCGGTTAAAGTGCAAAAATCCTCTGTGGAAATTTGCTTGCCAGAAGGTGGTAAGGAATTATGATTGTAAACGGCAAAAATTAAATACTGGTGCATACTTATTGTTGCTGGATAGCCAGAATAAATTCAGCAGTGGATGATGTCAGCGAATGCTACTATTTCTGAGATAGGATACCACTGTACTGAATCTGAAATGCAGTATTTCGGGGGACTGACAATACCAGTTAAAGTACATTTGTAATTTTTAGTAGATCATTTGAAATAACATACAGCAAAATATCTACTCCATGTGGGACCAAATGTTATCTGTTAAGAGTTGAATTAACACAGGACATTTTACTGTGTAGGTGCATTGTGGGGAGTATGGACACCTCATCTTATTTTTAATTTATAGTTTTTTTTTTGGTTACTTATAATATCACACTTTTACAATGATCGTGAATGGTGAGATTCTAAACAGCTTCATAACATGTTTCATAACATTTCATAACATTTGTTATGAAATGGTGCAGGTGTTATGTGCTGGTGTGATGGTATAGGTGTGGGTGTGATGGCGTAGGAGCTATAATCGAGACTCACGGTACAGGCAGCGGTCTCCCGTGTACTCTGCCAGGCAGCGGCACGTTGGCTGGTTGCCCAAGCTGACGTCACAGGTGCCACCGTTCAGACAGTAACCATCACAGAGACGCTTCTCACAGTAGGGCCCCGTGAACCCCACAGGACAACGGCAGGTGGGTCTCCCTGAGAGAGAGAGAGAGAGAGAGAGAGAAAGAGAGATAGAAAGAGAAAGAGAGAAAAAGTGAAATCCCAAATGATTTTTAGCAGCAATCACAAAATAACAAAATTTCCCTCAGAAAACATTATCATCTATTACCACACCCATGATTTCACCCACCTGATTTCACAAAACAATTTGTCTTATCTAACTTTTGAGAGGTGTGAAGTATTTTAGCCCAACTTTATAATTATTGACCATAATACCGTATGTGTAATTAACCTATACAAGTTGTGTACAGCGTATCTGTTGTATACTGTAACAATTGCCTGCACAGCTGTAAAACCTGTCTGTAGATGTAACTCGTGTTTTCCACAATTTCACTATAGTTGTCATTAAATCATCAAGTTGACAATCATAACTCTACCTTATTTGAATTCTCATTTATCCGCAAATCACAATGCAGCCTATCATCAGATACAGTTTAAAGGTTAAAATACAGCTGTTTTATATTTTCATTAATTTATTATTCTTCTTCTTCTTATTATTTTTTTTTTTACAATTTTATGTTATTTAAACTATTTGTAAAGTAGTTACACTGCACTGGTGTCAGTAGTTACACTGGTTTAGTCCCATTTAGATACTTTGGATGTTAAAAATATACAGAATGGGATTTATGTGGAACATTTCCATTAACTAGGAACCTCTACTCCCATAGGCCCATGCCTTTTTTTTTTTTTTTTTACCATTTCTTTATCTTTACAGAATACACATGCCAAAAGAACACTTCCTAACATAACAGTTTGACAACTGAGAAGGCTGTCCTTCAGCCGGTTAATTAGAATTGGAATAGCAGCCTCGCCCGCAGGGACGTGTGAGGATCAGCGCCACTCACCTGCCCACACGCTGGCGCAGCACGCTACATCGCCCGCTAAACGAGCTATGGCGCCGAACGGCAACAATTCACCCAGGATTACATCATCCCTTCCTCTGCTGTACGCACGGCGGCGAGAGCGCGCCGTCACCCGCCCACAGTCGAACGCAGCGGGGCACCACCACCGGCGCGACGCGACTCGGCGTAAATGCAGGCGGGCAGGCCCGTGACACAGGAGCTAGCTCTGCTAGCTCGCAGGCGTCAGGGCTTTGTCCTTGACTCAAGGGCGGGGGTCAAACTGAAGTCGCTGTTACACGTTTTTGGCCGAGCGGAGTACGAGCTTTAATCGGATTACTGGTCAAGAAAGGGGGTGATGTCACCGGCGATGAAGGACCCGCGGAGAACGCGTGGTTCCCGTGGGGAACTCCGGCGAGTGGATCGCGCTCTTTTTACACCGCTTACTGACGGGAGTCCCCATTAGCTCCTCGCCCTCGCCCCCTTCTGTGTCAGCGTGACTATCTTCACAAGCACTCAGCTTGGAGTCAGCACTGGGAATTACCTTGGGGGTTTCTCCTTCAGTTCAAGAAGGCAACAAACTGTGTATGTGAAATTTATAAGAAAACAAAAAAACAAAAAACAGGCATTATGCAAGACTTTTTGATGAATAATAAAAAAAAATAATAATAATACTTTCCCATTCCCATAGTCACATATACATTCTGGGCACATGTAAGTCCTGAAGTATGTTTAGCCTTCATTTAGCTTATTGATTCCATAAAGAGCTTTAGAGTTGGCTACTGTTGAAACACATCGTGCTTGTTTCAGCTAGAGTTAATTCAACCACCCTCCCATACACCTCTACATCCCAACAAACCTTCTAAGCGCAGTTGGATGTTTGGAAAAATCCTACATCTGTTTGTGTTTATTTTTGGACAGCTCGACAGAAGAGGTAGAGCTATCCTGTCATGTCTGCTTTAAGCCCATCTGTCTCCTCACAATGAGGGAATTTATATTGCGCTAGGCCAACAAAAACACTTTGCTTTTTCTTTAATATTAAGATGTAATCATTTTTTTCCCCCTTCCATTAGGTCTTCTGCCAATAATATTTCAGGAAGCTTGATAAAACAAATGCCGAAAAATAAGAAAAAATAAATCCATATTTGCGCATCGCAGAACCTTTGCCAAAAACCAAAGATGTCGCACTGGCACTCAAACACATGCTGATAAGTAAATCATTACCTGGGAATCATTCAGTTACAGAAGATAATGTTTTCCTCAGAGGGTTGCAGATGTGGCACAGAAATTGGACTGGCGGGCGATTCGTCTGTCAGGACGAGGAGAAGCTGGGCTTCGAAATAATCAAAGTCGTGCCATTTTTTAAATGATATTTGTAAATGCGAGCTCTTGCCTGTCAAGGTATTCATGGCTGAATGCAGGCATTGACGGACACGTATTTTTACAAAGAACACTCGCGGCAAGCTCCAATTTCCCCTTTCATTTAAGGTAATATCTCTTGCCTTCAGAGATGTGTTCAATGCAGCAAGCTTCCCCTTTTATGAAAAACCAGTCAGGCAGAAAGCCTGAAAGATAAAAGGTCATACATGCCCAGGAGCTAGGCCAATACCAGATAAATTCATCTTGCTGCCACTGCCTGTATGCATTCAGAAATACTATGAGAGGAATAATACAATGGGATTAACCAAAACAATATTTTGCTAGCCTAAGCAAAAACATATTGTGTATGACAAAGAACAAGTAACTTCTTAGTTATGCATTTATGCATTTACCTGATTGCCAAATGTACTTATACCCATGAAAGGATTACATCACAATGCTAGTGCACTAGTTAATCCTTCAGAAATGACAAGGGTAACATATCTTCTGTGGTAGCTCTTCATAACAAACCAAAAAAAAGAACAGTTATCCAGATAAAAAAGGACTTTGATCAAAAGCAATGGGCCTGTCTTGACATTTTTAACCACCGTAATAGCTACAGCAATTACTAACCTCTTTCTAGTTTCAACAGAATAAAAGCTAAAATGTCACATCCGATTCCAATTCGTCCATGCAAGGTTCTATGTCAGCCACCACTTTATGCGTGT
Source organism: Anguilla anguilla (assembly GCF_013347855.1). Lineage (NCBI taxonomy): Eukaryota > Metazoa > Chordata > Actinopteri > Anguilliformes > Anguillidae > Anguilla > Anguilla anguilla. The sequence continues at coordinate 19,446,153 of NC_049203.1, forward strand.
GGACTTTCGTCATTTCAAAGACACATTTGCTGTTTGAATCGTGCACTGTATGACACTTTAAAGCTTTTGACTCCGGAAAAAAACAAACCAAAAAAAAAGAGAAAAAAAACATGAGAAAAAAACAGACGTGTTTACTTCGTTGTATGCGTGGGGAAAACACCTGCAGAAGAAAAGGCACTCCCTTTTAATTCAAATTCTAATTCTGGCTGTGAGCAACCCTATGCTAATCGTTGGATCCCTTGATCTTCTTTCATGCTTTGCTTTTGCCTTTTTCAAGAGATGAGAAAAAGCCTCCCTGTCCTTTTGGAAATTAAATTAATTTTTATTAAGCGCCCACCCCTCCCCAGCTCCCCCACCCACCCACCCCTCCCACCATCTCCAGAGAGCACTGGCTGGGTCTCTTGGCAAGGCCTATTCCCGTATTCCCCACGCCTAGCTGATCGTACCTTAGCGGACTTCGGTTCCAACCTGTCAGGACACAGATCTACTTCTCATACACTGGCAGGGACTCAGTCATCTCAATAGGATTGGTTGAAATGCGCTTTTGGCCCCCGAGTGCTATCGGATTAAGCTTAGTGCTGTCACTTTCCGAGATCGCTCGACCGAAGTGATTTGTTTGCGCCTGGCCGACGTGCACGGCCAGCGCCCCCCCTCCCACATTCCGCATATCATCCTCATTTCGGTAAAAAAACAAGCACTGTAAAAACTGATCATTCGCTATCGTGACTTGGAACTGTTATGCCATCTTAAGTCCTGCCATCTTTGACTTGTTAGGCTGAATTATATTAAGATACAACAATTGTAAATATTTGCATTTGGCTTGTATGAATGCCAACTTCAAAGGTCACAGTTTAATTTGTGCATCGATATTTTAGATGAAGTAAGGACAAACATCCGATTTTGTACCTCTACCCTTCTAAGTAACAAACAGCAAATTTATTTGAATGAAGATTAACTCCTTCTATTGATATCATATCCAACAGTTATAAAGGTAGTTTAATTTTGGCGAGGAACTGTTGGTTTGAGTTCCAGTAACATTCTTCTTTCATCCGTTAATCTCTGTTCTAAATTGGAGAGCAATGCTAGTCCATTTCAATTCTGCATACAGTACACATTACCATTGTCCCAGAGAACTCTAGCTTATTATACCCAGATATCATGAGCCAATGTGAGCTTCATTGTAAGCACAACCTTAAATGCACTTTGCATCAAATCGTTATTTTATTTTTTTGGTTGAGAGAGCAGTGGACCTGCCAACCGATTACCGATGAAACAGAATCACATTAGCAGTGTTTTACCTCTGTTAATAATGCTATACAGATCAGAGGCTGTCATCACAACAAGAAACAAGGGGATGCTTGGATGTAACCAAGTATTCATAATCACCTTTATGATTAGCTTCGCAAAAGGGCCATGAACTTAGTGAATTAGTTCCTTTGGTGTTTATTTTGAAATGATCTCTGGGAAATGATATTGATCTTTTGCAGAAAAACAAAATCGTATTTTCAAGTACTTCACAGGTCGTAATGACAATATGGTAGACTCTTCATTGTTTTCATTTTTTACAGCATTAGGGCTGTAAAGAGCCCAGAAAAGAAGAAAAATCAAGCTAAGGTTAATGTAAATCTCACCGGACAAAAACCCCAGCGTATAACTACAGAAGGCTCATCTTCTGCTTTAAACCTGTGGTGTAAATTTGTGCTTTGTGAATCCTCAGAATCCAGGGATATTGTGGGGACGTTCCCTTCAACGAGCTTCACAGAGCGCGTGCTATTAGACGGGCTCTGCGTCTTCCGCAGAGTGAATGCTGTCTGATGCTGTCACCTGCTAATTAAATTGTACACTCTGTTCAGCCCAATGAGGATTCACTGATCACAGAGCACAAGGCACACCTTCTGAAATCAGATATTTTCATTCTCTATTATAGTGCAGCCCTATCCATTTAGTTAATGGTTTCCTGGAAAGCCGCTCCGGATAAGTAGCTCTGAGCCAGTCGATCTGGATAAGACCATCTGCTAAATGAACGTAATGTGATCTGATGTATTGGACGGCACACTTCAAAGTGCACACTTCAGAATCAGGAAATGCCTACCTAGAGGGGACCCTGTGCACGTCCCTCCGTTCTGACAGTAGTCCTTGCAGTGGTTGACTTCGCACTGCTCCCCGGAAAAGTTGGGCCAACAGTAACAGCGCCAGTCGCCTCTCTCATTGGCCAGGCACCGCCCCCCGTTCTCGCAGGCTGGCCGGCACTGCTCTCCTGCAAGGCAATGGTGCAGACCATGGTCAAAGAGAAACGCCCACACTCACTGCAAGGCCCTGGGAAACACCAGTGGTGGACACCACACAGTTATTGTGCATTATTTTGTACTATGTATTACTCTTGCCTTTATGTGTGTGTGTGTTTGTATGAGCGAAAGAAAGAGAGACAGAGAGAGAGAGATTGTGTGTGTGTGTGTGTATGCGAGAGAGAGAGAGAATGAGAGAGACTGTGTGTGTGTGTGTGCGAGAGTGTGTGTGTGATAGAAAGACAGACAGAGAGAGAGAGAATGAGAGATACGCTGTGTGTGTGTGTGTGGGTATGTGTTGTGTTTGATGCTGTCATATTTTACTGATCTCAGCCAAGTGACATGCAGTTTGCTGAATGGACATGCCTCACTATACAAATATGAAATATTAAGTCAAGTCAAGAATAAATAATTCCCCCCCCAAAAAAAAACAAAACAAAAAACATCTGTGTTGTGCTGAAAGTTATTACAGACAGAGAAAAACACAATATCAAGGCAATCTCTGGAAAGGCATGAAGAAAAACAGCTAAGCCCCTGCACAGCGGCTCTCTCTTAGTTACCCTTCACGAGTCGGCCACGCGCGCAGAATTTAATGACGACTTAAGGAAGCAGCCGCAGCTGGGGGCTGATGGGAAGCGATGAAAATGGAAATTCCAATATCTCGCTCCGGAGCCGTTAGCTCGGAGAGACTAGCGACGGGGCCGAGCTGGCGGCCGCCCGCGCGTGGACCGGCCCGCGGCTGTTCCCCATGGAGGCCGCAGCTGCAGTTTTCGGGTGGGGGATGGGGGCGGAGCAGCCTCTGGAAAAGGGGCCAGGGTTTCCCCACCTGAGACGCTGGTGTCGCCGCAGGTCCCGTTAACGAGGGCCTTCCCTTCGGGGCAGATGCAGGTGGCGCCGGTCGGGTTCAGCAGACACAGGAAGTCGCACTTCGTCTTCAGGCAGGGGTTTGCCACTGGCCCGACAGAGGAGAATGCCTGGATTAGTCCTGCTCACAGAGGAGCACGTCTGCATCGTACACTGCATGCACTACAAAGACAGCCTGGGTGATTCGGACATGCCTGGACCAGATACAATGGGATGATGACCTTGTACCTCCTTGTCTAATATTGTTGGAAAAAATGCTTGTTTTTTTTCTTTTATTAAAACTATTGTGATGTATAACTGATGCGCAACTATTTTGTAATCTGTCTACAGTAGCTTGCAAAGTTGATGATCTAGTTATAAAGCTGTATTTTAAAAAAGGGGGGATTTATATTCTTTCATTCTAAAACTGCCCAGACTGCCCAAGTTTTTTTTTTTTTTAACAAGTAATTTTATTTCCCAAAAAGATATCTATTTGTATTGCATACCTTTTTTTAAGGATACACTGTGCTTTCACTCTACAGTACAGCTGGGTGGTATTCAATCTCAGATCAAAATTCTGCTTATTTAAAATGAGGTTACGTTTGTAAAATCCCCCTGTGGATCAATTTAATCCCATAAATAATGTACATCATCATGCGTGCCAAAAGGGATAAAGAGTAAGGACTTTCCTTATAGGTTTTTCAGAAGCAGAGGTGATGTGGAGGGGAGGCAATACTTTTTTTTTTAATCCCCACTGGGTTTTTTGCTTTAAACAGCAAGCACATAGCTCATAGCAAAACAAGTTTCGAAATACACCCTAAAATAAAATCAAGTTAAACAAATAAAAAAAAAAAGCTTCAAAGTCTGCACTGTCTGCGGCTTTCTAATACATAGAGGGCGAAAACTTCAATCATTTTCTGCAGCCTTGTTTTGCATTAATCGAGGACGGGAACAAAATGTCCGGGTTTTCTAGAGTGGCACTAGGAGGAGCTATTAAGTCACAGCCAATACTTTAAAATGAAAAAGAACCCGGCATAGCCACATACAGCTGTAACCACTTCATGGCAGCAGAGCTCTCGTCTCTCATGAGGTTCAAGACTGTGGGGAACCCATTTCTGAGGATGTCTGTCTTTCTTTCTCATTACTTTTTATTTGTTGTAATTAACTCGCTGAGTACTTCTATCACATTCTAACCCCACCCCCAATATGACCATCTAAAGCAAGCAGCTAAAAAAATCTTGCAGGAAATACATAGAATACAGGTGGGCTTACAGAAGACAGAGAGTGAGAGACAGAGAGAGAGAGAAGGAGAGGGAGAGAGAGAGAGAGAGAGAGAGGGGGAGCACTCCTTTCAGGCACCCTATATTGAATGAGGAAAGAGAACCTCTCATATATACCTTTAAGGTTCTCTTGTGCAACAACAGTCATTGTAATGTTTACTAGGCCTAAACTCAGAAGAAAGTGACAACTGCTGAGTGTTACTAAGGGATGCTAAAAGCTGCAAAAAAAGCCCAACCACCCGCAGTTCGGCAACCGTGAGAAAGAGCACTCCTTCGCTGCCACAATGAGTTCATTCAGTAGACACATTTACACGAGCAAATGGCTCTGGCTACAGATACAGGTACTGCATACTCTTGGTTTAGCGCTGGCAGCTGGCTTAGGTTATACACAGTTACATACTTCTGCGTAGAATCAAATCGCAAAACACAAAGAGGCCGTATTATCTCCAGAACAGTCCCCATTAGTTTTCTTTCCAACCGCACGGCTGCGTTTTGGATTTTTATCCATTTAAAAAATTTTTTATTATGTCTGTATTTATTTAAATATGATCTGTAATTGGTTATGTTTCTTCTTCTTTTGGAACAACATACAATATAGGCAATTGTAGCTGACTTAAAATGGTAACGTATGACCAACTGCATGTTTCTAGTTAACCTTACTTCATTGTTTCTTGGTAATAAATTTAATCAGTTTGCAGAACTTATTAGGGTTCTGGTTTTCTCCATTTCCATGCTGTCTGCAATCTGGAGTCCTGGCTCTGTACACAACATTTGGTTTCATTTTGCCTGCATATAGCACAATGACCCGGATCATGTGACCCATACTTCCCCTGTACAACTTCAGGAAATGAATACATGAACACAATTATCCCTGAGCTAACTCCACAGGCACTCAGCATGGCTGAATTAGTCAATAAGTTAGAGGTCCTAGAGGCTTATGAATAAACATTGTGAAAGGCCGTAAACTCTTTTTGCATCCCACCTCAAGGTTTGTTTTCCCATGTATCTATCTCCAATTAAATGCCCCGTAGAAATGAACCAACAATGGTGAAATTAAGTGTCGATTGTTTTTCAGAGGGAAAAGTGCAGATGTTCTCTAAAGCACTCTGAATAGCTCTCAAACCAAGGCGAATGCAGTTACTGGTCCTGAGACTGTGGGGAAAACACAGTTGACTGACAGGTCCTCTTCCACTTCATTTAACGTAATATAAGGCAGACGAAATGAGCTGAGGAGGATGTGCTATTTACCCTCTTGCTGTTTGAAAGGATGAAATATCAGGATGTTTGATGACTTCTCCACTCCCAAATCGAGGTGCTCTATAGACCCTCTGCCATACTTGTGAACCCTGAAAACTTCATTTTTCAGCCCGACTCCATAGATGTAGTCTTCAAAAATGTCAATCCTCTGAGGATGGGACACTCCTGAAAATGAAGCAGTCAGATGCACCATTAAGTAAAAATCATAAGACATTTATTAAAATTGTATTTTTGAAGTGGACTTATCAAACTGGACCAAAATTGTTCTAACATTTAGGAGATTTTAAATATTTGTTTTCACAATGTGTAAAACGGCTCTCGGAATGAGAAATAAATAAAAAAATAAAAAAATAAATAAAAAACAACCTTGAGAAAATGTCGAGGTTTGTGTTTTGTTTGTGTCTTACAAATTGCTCATGCCATCCACAAGAGTTCACCCTTGGATCTAATTGCATCTGTATGTTTCCATATAAGCATTCAAAACAGCTAGAAGCAATCAAAACAGCTTCACCATGCAGGTGAAGAAAATCAATCACACACGCACACACAAACACATACACAAACACACGCGCAAACGCACATACACACACACACACACCCACACACACTAACGTTTCAATGCCACATCTCAGGCAGTAATCTCCCTGAAATTCACTGGCCACATTCTTTGGGCTCCTTCAGGTTACAGTATCTACGCCGACACAGTGTCAGGAGCACCTAGTCTCAACGCACAGCAGGAGGGGACCCGTCTACGCTTCGGCGAGCAGAAAGCTGTTTACCGTGTCTGCTGGTGACGGCCAGCAGGGAGTCGGACCCGTCCAGGCGCACGCTCCCTATCGCCGAGAGCTCCACGTCGGCCCAGTACAGGCGCTGGTTGAAATAATCAATCGCCAGTCCTGCAGGTGAGACCAAGCAAAGTCACTCTGTTCGTGCGCGCGAAGCGAAGTCCCACATCCCCTTCCCTTAAGATAGCGATCGTCTTTATTTAGTCTCGCGGTGTGATCAGCCTTGGAGAAAATTAAATCGATTTTCTGACGCCTAACCTGGGAGTGTTGAGCGGAGGTGCGGGAATATGCCGCGATGTCTCCGGCTAAAAATGGACCGCGCAAAAAAAACAGAATGTCCTGTACTCTGTCTTCCCCGCGGTTCTTTGGGTGCCAGCGTTCGCCGGTTCAATTCCTGGGAGGGGCACTGCCGTTGTACCCTTGAGCACTTAAAGTGATTTGCTTTGGTAAATATCCAACTGAGTAGATGAATTGTTTGTAATGATTTTAAGCCGCCTAGATCTCTCTCGATAAGAGCGTCTGCTAAAAGCCCAGAGTTTAAATTTACATCAAAATATTTGTCAGAAGGTTAAGGTTAGGCCATTTCACTTTTTTCCAATGGCTATAAAGAGAGCATCTGAAAGGCAGACTGGCAGCACTCTAATGTGCGTAAAGGGCATAACATCAATTTGACCAGCCCCGGTCAAATAAGTACTCAAAATACTCTAACTCTCCAAAAGCTAATGAACCTTGCGAACGCTCCAACCGTGTTACTAGACAAACGTGCAACCATAGGGAATACTATTATTCTGAATATTGGTAAATACGTTTCATTCAATTAGAGTTTTGTTTTGGGTTTGAGTGACGTATTTGGGGCGAGACGTGTGGCGCAGTCCCCAAGACGTCCCTCGAGCCGGGCGCGAGTCAACCCCGCATGGGCCCTTCCCGTTACCCTCTCAATTTTGCCTCAATAAAGCAAAGAATAAAAATAATAATAATACGCAAAAGGACAGATTGTCCCGCATCCCTTTTAAAGAAGAAAACAAAAGTATTTGACCCGAGTCTGTCCTAAGGAAAGGATGTGTTTTTATTTAAGAAATAAGCGGTTACAGCTCTGTAAATACCCATAAATCCTGGCTGGGATCAGAGTAATTAAAGCTGTTTGCTTTTCACGGATCACGTTTTTTTTTTTTTTTTTGACAGATAAAGGCGGCGTTAATGCTCCTTTCAGTCGATGCGCCAGGAGGCGGTGGCGACGGCGGTGGCAGCGGAGGCTTTTCCGAGAGAGCGGGATCACCGCTCAGCCTCCCTCGGGACTCTGGAGTAGACTTAATGACAAGCTGTGTCAATGCCTCGAATTACTTTCCTTTTCCATCCATTGTTTCGGAGCGACCCCTCTTCTCCCCTTCTCCGAGTCTGCTTGTCACCATTAAAAGGACTCAACGCGCGCAGTGAAGGGTTTGTTTTTTTGCCGTTTTTTTTTTTTTTTTTTTTCTTCTCCTGGCTCCGCCCTGCGTCTCTGCGGCAACGCGAACAGCACGAAGCCTGGGAAAAGCGTTGTCGCTATGCGGTGCCATGCTAATTAGGCGCGTTGCGGGGGCGGAGGGACACGCTGGAGCTGGTGGACGAACAAGAGCCGATTCTTTGGAGAACTAAAGCGCCGCTCGCTTATCGCCTTCCTCAGGCCTCGGGTGGCGCTTGGACGAATACCTGTGGGCCTCCTGAGGTTCTTGTCCAACAGGACCCTGCGCGCAGACCCGTCCATGGCGGCTTCCTCAATGTGCGAGTGGTCGCCAATCACAGTCCAGTACATCATCCTGCGGAATTGGGCAAAGCAAAGGTTTTTTTTTTTTTGCATTATATATAGCACACATTACATTTAAGTTTCAGGGAAAAACAAGACTTTCTCAGTTGTTAACTGACTCATCACAAAATTATGGGATTCCATGATGAAACTCTTTTTGTTGGAGGGACAAATAATTTATTAAAGTTCATTTCTTTTATTAGGACCATTGACATGAGGGTCTAGTTTGTTCAACCAATGGAACGCTTTCAGAGATTCAATGTTTTAATCCCCCCCCCCAACCCCCTTTTTTTTGTCTCCACAACTTGGAATGCCCCACTGTATACGTTAGCGCACGTAGCTACAACCTCCCCTATTGGTTTGTGAGAACGAAACAAGCGTGCACTCTCCTCCCGAGGCATGTGATGTCAGCCGCCGCTTCTCTCTCACACTGTAGTTCACATACACGAGTTGGAGGAAGATGCAAAGGACACGACAGCAAATTGTTCGCTGTCAGCCACAGCGAGCCACCCAAAAGCCCTCTGTAAATTAATATTTCATTACATACACATGCACAATGCAAATTTCAGAAGAAAAAAAAAACTGAAATGTTTTACAGAGAAGAGCCCTTCTAGCAAGTTATTATTTGTACAGAAAAACCAGTCTCACATCCTTTACTGGCACAGAAAAAGCAGAGAACACTCGTATTCCAAAAAATGTCTGATACCACAGCTTTCAGGGTAGCATACAGGATATGAAAGGGTGGTTTCCTTTGAAAGACTGACTGTCTGAAATGAAGACTTCGGAGTCACTTAGATGTACATCCAAAAAAAAAAAAAAAAAAAAAAAAAAAAAAAAAAAAAAAACTCTACAGAAACAGGGCTACCGAACCCCCCGCTTCCTGTGTTTTTTTCATGGCGTGAAGCATTTACAAGGAAAGGCATTTCCTACATTTAGACCTATGTGTTTCTGTAAGATCCCTTCCTGCTCCCTGACCACATTTACAGGCTGTCCCACCTTTTTGAAAATGCTCCACTGCACTGACCGCGTATGGAAGGGCAAAACAGCAATAATAATAATAATAATGTTGATGACTGGCAAATAAAGGCAAGTTTTCAAGCTTCTCACTGCGTACTGTAGCCCACCAGCCATCTCGGGTATCCGCAAACAATGGGACAGAAATGAAGGAGTAGAAATCTTTTTTTAAGACCTCAAGCAATCGTTGGCATTACTTACTACATTGAAGAGAGGGCACTTAGCAATTTATTCCATCTGAATGCACACTTAAAACCTGCGCACCGACTACGCTGCATTAAACAGACCGTGCATCAGTCACAACGCGAAGAGTGAAAAGCAGTCGGTGCTTATGAAAGACAAGGCCTTACCCTTGGACTGGGTTGACAGCGATGGCGTAGGGCTCCCCTGCTATATCCGTAATCAAGCGAGTGCAGCTCGCTCCACCTAGTCTCCCCACATTAATGGAATATCTTAGCCTCGTCCAATGGGCTGTATAATAGCTGAACCAATGCATCCTCGAATGATCTGTCCAGTAGATATTCCCAGTTACCCAGTCGGCCGACACGTCCCTCGGCCTCCGAAAATCGGGACACTGGAAGGAACGGCCAGAAGTCAGGGCATTTATCAACTTTAACAGGCTTAATTTGAGCCACTTCTTCCATTCAATACCTTTGATCCACACACTAATGCATGTACAAACACGCATGCGCGTGCACGTACACACATATGGATACATTCACAAATGCATACGCACATACACACACGCCCGCACACACGTACACACACCCACAGACAGTGAAAACTCATATACTCAACAATCAAACTGATACCACCCTGCTGCAGTCCTCTTAGAAGCTACAATGGACTTCAGGAGTATTGCTGTCATTTGGTCTCCTAGACAAATAATATAAAATGGCCAATATGGCCACTACAATGTGCTGCTAGGTTTATAAGTGATAGGTTTCTCAGGCTCAGCAAGGTGCCCTGAGCCAGAGGAGTACCACCCACACCCTTGCCTAATTTCATCCATTCTTCAGAATTGAAATCACACATAACACAGTACTTTACGTGTGCTAAGAACAAATAGCAGCTCTTACACACAATCTCCACTTTTCCTCCCACTGCCAAGATCTTCTAACTACCGAAAGAAACTTTTAAAGAACCTGTGAGACACAGGGGTGATTCAGGGACTGCTTCCCAATTCTAGGAAGGAAAATCTGAAACTTGTGTGGGTAATTGGACGCTGCCTCCATTTGGGATGGAGTACCTGCTGATGTGGATCTGGCTGAGGTGGTTAACAACGAGTACAGCCAGTCACCTTGGGTGGTGATAATTAGCAATGCGAACCATATGGAGTAAAACTGCATGGTTCATATTGGCAAAGACAATCATATGTAGCCCTCATATTGCCAATCATCTGTAATGTGTCCGTCTAAGGGAATCGGCTAGATTATGACACTGTATGCTGTTAACTGAAAATCAAAATCTGGAAGGGGGGAGAAAAAAAAAACAAAAACTATCTACTTTGACTCATGAATGCCCCTCAAATTATTGCAGTGCTACTTTCCAAAGACAAAAGTGAGGATAATGACCAAGGGGTGTCTTTAATGTGACTTATAAAGCAGTAGGCAGGATTTGCATTTTTAATATAAATAGGAAACATGTGTGGGGAAAAAACAAGATATAAGATTAGTAAATCTGAAATATTCACCAGGGAAACAGACAGAAAATGAACATTCTATGATCCTACACAAAACAAATCGAGTTGGCGTAAGTCTTGTATATATTTCACCAATTTACAGAAACAGCTGTTTTTGTGTTCGGTCCCCCCATTTGCAGCAGTACAAAAGTAAGTTCATAGATGATCTTAATAGCAAATCAAAGAAATAAAGTCTAATATTTGGTTGGATAGCCCTAAAATTAAATAACTGCATGAAGTCTAAGAGCCATTGACATCACCAAACATTTGGAATCTTCTTTGGAAATGCCTTTCCAGACCTTCACAGTTGCAGTTGCAGAAATGCCTTTTTTTTAGCCCTTCAAAGTTACACCCACTTTCAGTTGATCTTTGTGTCGGGGGATTTGGTCTTCACTCTCCTCTTGACCAAGTGAAATGGATTTGAATCAGGTGACTGACTTGGCCAGGTCAAAACTTTACACTTTTACCCACTGAATGAATCCTTTGGTTGCGTAGGCAGTGTGTTTAGGGTCATTGTCTTATCGCAGGATGATCCGGCCGGTGATTTTGGAGGAATTTCTTTGTACATAGCCAGACAAAATCTGTCTGTACACCTCTGAATTCACCCTACTGCTGCCATCCTCCATTACATCACCAATAAACACGAGGGAGCCGGTTCCAGAAGCAGCCATACATGCCCAAGACACATTTCCTTCATATTTCACAGATTTGGGGGGGGGGGGGGTTACTCTGGATCATTGGCTGTTCCTTCCTTCCTCCACACTTTTGGCTTTCCATCACTTTGCTAAAGGTTTATTTTAGTCTCATCTGTCCATAAAACTTTGTCCCAGAACTCTTCTGGCAATCAAATAATAATAATAATAACAACAATAATAATAATAATTCCTTGCATTTATATAGTGCTTTTCTCACCGGCTGGTGACTCAAAGCACAATCTGGCCTTCCAATTCTTGCTGCTAATGAAAGGTTTGCATCTTGCAGTGTAGTCTCTGTAATTCAATTCTCAGTGTTCTGCATATGGCAGTTTGTGATAAGTTCATCCCTGTCCTCTGGAGACAGCTGGTGAGGTTACTGGCCATTGTCTTTGGGTTTTTTTTTTCTTCTTCACATCTTTTAGGATTCATCTGTAATTAACTGCAATTGTCTTCCTTGGCCAGGATGTATGGTGTTTATTCTTGAGTTCACAAGTGGTTTCTTGCTTTATCAAGACATTCCAAAATGCTGTATTTGATACACCCAGTTTCTGTGCTATCCTTCTTAATGTGTTCTTCTGTTCTCTCAGCTTACAAATGAGTTGACTTACAGCCATAGTTAAATCACCACTGATGAAAACAAAGACTAAAACCAAGACTAGACATTAACTGCTTTTATTTGTGAACAATCTATGCAAAAGAAAACAACTGAGCAACACTTACCACCTGTCAGACATCTGTGAACTTAATTTTGCACGGCTGAAAATGGGGGGACTCATTTTCATGTAGATACCATGAAATAAAAGCTGATTGCCAGTATTTTTGTCTCATCATTTTATGACCTCAAATCCAAATTGCTTAAGTATATAGTAAAAATAACACATTTCACTCTCAATAAGAAATCTATATATGAAGTCTGTTGACGCTGTAGTACGAAACAAGATTTAAACAATTGCTTGCATCACTAATTGGACACAACTGACTGCAAAAAGAAAAAGAAATAAAAAATAACGAAAATAAAAGATTCTGACAAATACTTACTATGATTCCACTATTAGTTTTAGTTTGACTTCTGCCTAGGATGTCTTTGTAAAAAATTCCACCCGGATTAAACTGGGTAGCCCAAATAAACTTGTGTCCTTGAAACAGAGCGTCCATTCCAATGATTCTGGCATTGTCCTCGATGCGAGCTAGTTGTTTGTGTCCATGGCTCTGGTTAAATGGATACACAAAACCTCGGATTTCAGTGTCATTAGCTATGAAGAGCACTCGATCTTCAGGTCCTGCCCGTTGAGTCATTAATATGCAAAAAAAATGAAACGGGTCTAAATTCCATTTGGTTGCAAGTTACAGTGTACAATCAAGACAGCAATTCACAAAGAAACATTGCATTCTTACACATATTATAATTAAAATATATAATTTAAATATTTAATTATACAAAATATAAACATTTTCAAGGATTTATATATATATGTATATATATATATATATATGAAACTAGTCCTCTAGTCATGTCATTACTATAATAATAACATAAAATAAAGCATACAAATTCTAACAGTTTTTACTACAAAATGTACAACACAAACAACTCTTAATTCAATGAAAGGTTAATGTTTATCAGCTATCAGTGTAATTTTCTCATGGCATTCACTTTATGTAACTATGTAACAACATACAGAATACACATATTTTTGAGAATGATGCTTTGTATCTAATTATGACATCAATGGTATTTAATTTAAAAATTAATTTTAATCAAACATTGTTGAATGCCATCCAGCAGTCTCACTGAACCACATGCTCATTGATGTAGCTATGCTATATACTGGTGTAGTATAATGTTCATATATGTTGGGAAAAGCCAATATTGGCAAATAGCTTATTCTTCCAATTTCATTTAGCAATAATGAAATTAAAATTGCAATGTTCTTAACTGTTCTCTGCATTTTCTGAATGAGCATGCACAAGGCAAAGAACAAATGCTAAAAATAACTTGTATGTCTTTACCTTTTGCTTGACAGGTGCCATTGATTTCTTTGTAATTCCCATCACACGTGCACTTGTAGGATCCTTTAATATTAGTGCAATAGTGTGAACAAGTGCCAAAGTGAAGACATTCATTGACTTCTAAAGAAGGAGAAAAGAGACAAAGGCCATATCAGGCTTCCTTTAAGTGAAGTGTGACATTTCTGCAAATGTCCTCAAAAGGTTAGTCTTCCCGTTTCCTATTCTTACAAAAGATGACCCTTTGGGGAGAAAAAGAATACGTCGCTAACGGCAATACTTCAAGGGCCTGGTGCGAGTGGGAATGCGTGAATTTGTTGACGTCACAGAGATGACAGCAGTCGTACTTCTTCCTCTTTATCGTCTCATTCTCTCATTTGGCCTCATCTCATCTCCTCCACAGAGAAAAGGAGAAGGGTAAGGCCCACTTCAACAGCGCGGACTGATGGACAGCAAAGGTTGTGCCTTCCCACGCCATACACTTCGGTCACGAGTGCCTTATGCAAACCCAGGGTGGAAGAAGCTGATGTCTCTTGTTTGGTAAATGGAGAGCATCCAGGTTGCATCGAATCTCCTTCCGTCCTCTCTCGTAAACTCTCACCTTTCCTCTGCACCAATCTCAAAGATGCTAGAGAGTTCTGTAGGCAGCAGTGCAGAGATTGCAGGTTTGATTCCCAGGTAAGGAACTGCTAAAGGAAATTTGCTACCCTTGAGCAAAGCTACTTAACTTGAATTGCTTCAGCAAACATTCCATAAACTCTGGTTCCAAAGTCACCCTTTTTGAAAATATGTTGACTTCACATCGTCATGGGTGTGGTTTTAGCATAGATTGATTTGTTTGAAATGAAGGCATTCAGTTGAATACATTAATGGAAATCAATGTCCACACCACCTGGATCCAGAGAAAAGTCAACACCCCTGTGAATGAGGGAGACTTTGGGCCACAGTGTCAGCAATCCCATAGTGCACTGCTCCAATGTGATTGAAAACAATGGCCTCAGTCGATTAAAAATTGAATAGCAAAACAACAAGCAAACACTTGGGTGGAAACAAGGAATGCCAAATGGGAGATACTCTTAATTTACCATTCTCTGAATTCTGAGTTAATATTTTTTTCCAGTGGAGGTTCCCTTTAAGGGTAATTATGATTACGGACCATTGGCTCATTGTTGTGCATTAACATGGAAACAGAAATCAAAGCTTTGATCTATTACTAATTCACCAATAATTACCAAGTGCTTCATTTGCCTTGAAGTGAGTGATATTATCAAGCAAAAAAAATGTTTGTGATTATTTTAATTGAATACATAGGCATAATGAACAAAAGGACAAACAGCTTTACATCTTAGAAAAGTCTCCATTTGGATCCATAAGGCATTGAACGTAATCCCAGTTGAAAATGGAATAAAATTGTTACCCACAAAAAGAAAATAAGTCGGCTTTGTTTAGGCCTACAACAGATGGCATAATTAAATACCGATGTACACGTTAACACAACGCCTGAGATTGGGAAGATGATAACTGCATGACTGAATCTGCTTTGCAATTGACAGTGATACAAACAACCTGAAACTTTTGAACCTGATTAAGAACGACAGTAGGAAATGCACGTCATGTTAGAAAATGCATGCATGCAAGTTAGAAAAAGGAATTAGAAAAGAAGAGAATGCCACTGAGGTCCTATCGCCATTATATGGCAGTTTGCCTTGTCCACACTGCAGCCTCAAACACGGGAAAAAGTGGTATCAGGTGGTTAGATAGGAATACTTTACTATACCTTCACACCGCTTATTCCTTTCATTTCTCTGAAATCCTGATTTGCACTGACAGATCGCATTGGCTTTTGTTTGATTGCAGAATGCATCTTCGCCACAGGGATTTATTCCTCCTCTACATGCCTCTTCATAGGGAGCTGGGGAGTGAGAGAGAGAGAGAGCGTGTCTCAATGCATCATCTCACAGTGCATTTTCACCTGAACACCAGCAGCAATACAGGATGAGCCACTGCAAACGCCCGTGGAAACCACACTCTTTAACTTGAGTATGACTCACAATGGCTGGGATTCCATCAAGCACAATTACATTGGGATTCAATCAAAATTTGTCCTTGAATTTGGCTCCAGTTACACTTGTTTACAAATATTGTGTACATTAATATTTTATCTCTCTCTCTCTCTCTATATATATATATATATATATATAACGCCAATTTACTGGTCTATTCTCTTCACAACAGTGCTTGATTTTTTTCTTCAGATGAAAATATAACCGCAGGAATGGAAGAGAAAAGCTAAAGTGGAGATGGTCGATTAGCTAACACCCTTGTTGCAGCTGAATTGTAAGCCACTGTCCTTCAGAAGATTCCAGGGAAGAAAGAAAAAGCAGCTACAGAAATAACATACAGGCCTTGCAGTCAAGCTCGTCCGACCCTCCTTCCCCGCAGTCGTCGAAAAGGTCGCACTGCAGCTCAGCGGAGATGCAGCGGCCGTTCTTGCAGGCGAACTCGGCCTTCCCGCATGGCCTAGACCGTCCCTGCACACCCTCTGTAGGAGAGATGTAGGTGTCACAAAGAAATCGAACAAACCCCTGTTCACCAGCCAGAGCCAGATAATAAGTGTGCGTGAATATAAGGACAATGCACGCCACTTCAACTGTAACAGTTGAAGTTTCTGAACTGCAATACAGAAACTGCAGAAGCAAAAGGCGTGATCTCTGTTTGAAGCTACACTGAAAAATGCACATCACAGTGCGTGACACACGCCTAAAAGCATGATAACTGTGGCAAGTAGAACGACTGGTGCCGTTCTACATGGTGTCCAGAGGAGCAACCCTACCATGGCAGAAGCTTTTTTGTGTTAAACAAAATTTCCAGTTTTTCTCTATTATCTAGACTACAGAAAAATAAATGAACACTAATGCGTGACTAATGAAAGGATACCTGACCAGCTAGTTATCACAGCGGATTTTCTGATTTATTACGGTAAAGTAGCACAGAATTATAGGCGGGATAACCTTGACAACAAGGGAGAAACCTTTACAGACCACACAGAATGTGAGTAGTAAGCACATCTCTGAGGGGTAGGGCAGTGATTCTATGGGCTTGTACAGTTCACAGGCCTAGTCTTGGCATAGAGGCGTTAAACTGAAACCAGCCGGAAATATAAAAATTATTGTTCCGTGCACGTTTCGGCCAGCTCACCACACTCCTCCTCGTCAGAGTTGTCCCCGCAGTCGTCCACACCGTTGCACACCTGGTCCGTGCGCAGACACACCCGGTCGTTGCGGCAATGGTGGGGCCTCGTTGGTGGGCATGGAAATTTGGCTGTGTGGGGACAGATACGCATTTAAGCTGGCTTAGACTAATCACAATCAGTCACCTTCCTATTATCCTGTATTTATCTTATATTCGGTGGGTTAGTGAACAACACTATGATCAAAAAGTGTCTCGTCGGATATATTGAGCACTTGAATTAAATTGGATGTGCATTAAAGGCTGACTGCTGGTCTTTTTCTGTAGGAGAAGAGCCAGGTACTCTTCCATGCCCTTTGCAACTATGAAATGTCTTCAAAGAAGAGGGGCTGTGCAGAGTGGTCTAAAATACCCCTTTCTGGTGACTGAAGTTCACCCACATTCAGAAAGGGTCAGGATACTCTTTTGAGCAGCAGCACACTGCTGAATTCCAATATTACAGTCTCTAGCACATTCTGAGATAAAGATCAAAGACATGAATTCACTTTTTCCAATTTTTTAACTAGGCAGAAGTCTACTTGTGTTTATTTTATGTATTTATTTATTTTTAATCTATTCAATAAAAGATTTGTTTAAGATCCAGAATGCGTAAAAGGTTGCATTCTACTCAAAAACATCAGTCATTATCAGTCAGGTAGTTCCTGAAATTTCGTTATTTTGGCAATTTTGGACAATATAATGATGAACAGAATATTGTGCTATTCCATGTTAATCCTTGCTAGTTATTTTTCATTCCTTAATTCAGTCCTTTTCCAGAACATATATAAAAAGCCAACAATTTTACGGAAGAAAAAACCAAATGAATAGTCAATGAATGGTTCATGGTTAAACAGGTATTTTCAAATGGCTGTTGGCATCTATTACACAATGATGGATATTTTCTTACCACACATCTCAGGGTCTTCATCCGAGTTGTCTCCACAGTCATCCTCACCATCACACACCCACACGTGCAGCTTACACAGCGTATTGTTGCAAATGAATTCATCGGCACGACATGTATATGCCCCTGTGAAAAACACATACATACATATTCACACACAAGCATGTGAACACAGGCACACGCATACATACACACAAACATACATGTGCACACACAGATTCGCACAGACACGCACACGTGGGCGCGCGTGCACACATGCACACACACACACACCAATTACTTTCCCAAACAGATGACAATATTTAAATTACAAAGTTCACTCCAAACCTAGGTCTCAACCCGGTTGTTCAGAACACAGAAGAAAGTGGGCCATCTCAAGGTTACAATTTTAATCTCAGAACATAGAACTCACCGGCAGACATTTTACAATGTGCTGTTACAGTGCTTGCCCTTGCTCAACCATTGATGTTCATGAGCCACTGAGATCACATCAGTTCAGAGACAGATTGCAAACCGGCTTCCTATGCTAATTAAGGATGTAGTGAGGTTTCAAATTTGGAGAAAAACCACTCTGACATGTCTCTCACTCTCTTCAACTCCTGCAACAGCACTTCTCTCTTTATAAGTCAAAGCAACTAAGGGCAAATGTTCATACAAGACAAATCATTGCACTTCGGCATTCATTCTAACAGCTTTGCAGAGTAGCTAGTTGTAGTTATGACATTGCACAGGAAACCAACAAAAGACAAGATTGCACTAGTAACTGTTGATGTTAAACATTTCTTGAAGTACAATGAAACACATTAGCATCATTCCAAAATGTACCCCTGACAAATGTCTCCTTTGAGTGGTTCGCTATCTGCATCAATTTACACTGGTTTACAGTACAACAGCCAGATAATGCACTTATCACTTACAGCAAACTCATGTATAGTAGATATAAAGGATGTAGGTATAATTTTGGACTTTCAGCTATAGGATTTGGGCCCTCAAAAATTAGAACAGCTGTGGTTCGATTGCTTTTTTTTTCTGACGATCCCCTGCTCCTCACATCTTCTCCGTTCAAATAAATCGAATGGGTACAAGAAAGAGGAGGTATGTATATATATATATACATACATCACAAATCCTAGGATGACAAACCCACCCTATGAAAGCCATGTTACGGCCTGAAATAAGATTCCCTATATTTACAGTGAATCCCTGAGCTGAATGCATGCTTTATCAAGACAGATACATCTCACCAAGCTGTCTGCATGAAGGAGGGGAAAAATTACCTTCATTCAAGGGCCTTTCGAAATGGAAAATATAATAATAATAATACTTTTTTTCTCCGTTTGGACTCATTCTTTGCCTGTCTGCTCCTTTTCAGGAGGCTTTGGCACTGAATGCAATGTTTTATTCATAAAGTTTTCAGGGTTGCAACCCTTGAACCTCTGTAAGATTGACCAGAGAATTGCTACCTTTCTACAGTATTATATTTGATAGTCACAGTGGATGGTTCATGTTTCAGTTCAAGGTTTTAGCTCTTTAGTTATTATAAAAGATAAGTGCTTTTAGACATGTTATTATTCAATTTTGAAGAAAGCTGAAACGGATGTTCAAGACTGTACCATTTACATTTAAAATACATATGAATTTGATGAACAAAGTCAGTGGCTTCTGGGTAATTATTCCAATGCTAAAATAAACCAAATATCAGAAAGCACATAACCTGCACTCAGACCTTTTGTGTAGTACACACTAGCCGTATATACTAATAATAAAAAGTCCTGGTTCTAAAGAAACTAAAAAAGGCACAAAATAATAAAAACTCCTGGTTCTAAAGAAACTAAAAAAGGCACAAAATGTGTTCAAAGTGTCAAAGCTCTGTGGTCTTAGAATACAAACAATGGACACAGATTTTTTCCATATTCATCAGTTTCATATAAAAGGCACAGCATTGTACAGTATGATTCATCTGTAACCGGTAACTTGCAAAGAATGCAGTTTTAACAGTGCCATATCTGTAACTTGGCAAAGATCAAAGTCGTGTATCCAAAGCACCTGCTGAGGCGTGGGAAGAAGACTTGTGTATCAAGCTTTTATGAAATGAACCCTCTCTCTGAACAGGAAGAGTCAAACAGAGGCTATGAAGACTGATCTGACACACTTATGTGAAACAGGAATGTGTCTGAAGAGACGATGGAGAGATTAAAGAATATATTTAAACAACCCTATATTCTTTGATGTAAACATCAGGGATATCAGGATGTATTGTTGGTAAACTGACAACTGTGATCATATTTGAAGCATTAACCAGCAATATATCTTACGGCAGTATTACTTTCAAATACAGTACTGATACAAATTCTGGAAACATTGTGCTTAACACCTTTGCCGAAGCCCCCTAGAGGCCAGGGTGCTGGCATCCTGAGATTGCTCAACTCATACAGTACTCCTGCAACCTAAGCATGAGTCAAAACAACAAACTGTGTTCTAGCTTCATTAGTAAATGATATATGACAACTATGCGGAATACCAAGTTTTTAAGTGCCAACATTGTGGCGTAGCTTGTCCATTTAACTAGCACCCCCTACCTGCAGTCTCATCTGCTACTATACCCCCCAAAGCATGACACATTGGACAATAGCATCTATCTGGCAGTTCATAAAAATATTCCACCAAAAATGTGTATTCCATCATAGAAACAAGATCAAGCCAACAATAGCTTAAATAAACCAAAGGAATTATTGTGTAATTATTACAAGATCTTTCTACTAGCAATATCTGAGACTGAATATGGAATAAATATATAATTTTACCATTGTTTTTTAAACATAGAGACATCCCATTCAAGATTTATCAGTAAGTTATTGCCTTGAACCACCCATTTGAGAAATAAACACTTCCTTTTTACTCTGTTGTAACACCTTTCGGTTCATTCTGTTTAGATTGATAACGATTTTATCAAGTAGAGGACAGTATAAGCTTTCCAACAATGTATGGCATGTCTCATTTGAAATTCATAACAGTGATAGAGCCACTCGTAACAGCACAAGCTTTGCGCAGTCAACCATAATGTCACAGTAATAACAAGCACTCGTAGAGGTGTTCTTGTTGATTTCCTTCAGATTTTACTAGAACAAATACTCGTCATTCTGACATGGATTTTTCATAACATTACTAAACACTGCGCCTGAAAATCTTAAGCTTCTTTGCAATTTTTTGCTGGGAATAGCCTTGCAACATTGTGTTTACTTGGCTCCACACATAGCTTCACTTCTCCTTCTTTGTCATACTTCTTACAACCAACTAGTGCATACTTTATTTACACTACACACCGATTGGTATTAGACTACCTGTGTTTTTAAAAAAAACCTTTAGGTAGATAAGATTTCAGTCAATTTGCTTCATCTCTAGCAATTCTGGACCCTCAGATTTTGCACAGTTGTGGTTATGGAGTGTATTATCAGGACAGGACTTGTATAGTTTTAGCCAACGCTAATTATGTATTCATTTTTGTTTTATGTCAATATTACATTTATAACATAACATAACATAACATAACATTTATTATGCCAAAAAGATACATGATTGCATTAATCATAAAAATCTGTTCATAAATGCAGTGTTTCCATAATTTGTGCCAGTACTATATGTTAGCTGTTAGAGTCTTGGCAGCAAGGCATTTTAATCAGCCATGAATCTGTTACTACACCAATGTACACTGTGTTATCAATGACGCACACAACATACACCCAAAGCAGGCTGTCTTTCAGATTGTTTATATGGGCTGTTTTGTGGCAAATATAATAATGTTTTGCCTTCAAATTTTTAACAGTATAATTTTAGCTCAAGAATTCAAAAACTGTATTCATTCTAGAACCCAAGGTTCTCTTGGAAAAGGAGGAGGGCCATAAGGCTGTTACAGAGAGCATTCATCACTAAAATCAGCGTCCCTTCCCGGGCAATTTAAGCAGTTGAGCCGACTGATCTTTACATTCCGACTGTTCGGTCTCACGGCATAGCGGTGAGGTGCAGGGAACCTGTCGCCTTGGTTACAGCTGATGCGGAAGCGCAGGCCCTCACCGTGGTTGCAGTCCTCCTCGTCGCTGTGGTCCATGCAGTCCTGCACTTCGTCGCAGCGCCATCGCTTCGGGATGCAGAAGGCCCGGTTGCGGCACAGGAACTGGTCTTCCCGGCATTCCCGGACACAGTCCACCTGTTTGTTGAGCCATTGGGGTTAAACTGTCTTATAGAGTGGAGTTCCTTCATAACGTGCACATTTTACACTCACAATAAACAATAAATACATTTTTACATTTTTCTTCCCAATTTCTCCACAATTTGGAACTGTCAGTAACAGTCTGCTTCCCAAAGTCCCAAAGGATTGGTGCAACTGTAGGGTGTGCATTTATGTGATGACTCTTCCGACTATGATTATCATACACCCTAAAGGCCACACACAGTACTCTGAGATCTGAAACACAAGTTTATTTTCCAGAGCACTGAAAAAAGAGGTTAAACCTGTGACTGACGCTTTTACATTTTATTTAGAGCAACATCATTATCCACATCTACTCGTGTGCGACAGCTTCAGTACCAAACTCTGAAGTAAATTGCCATCAGTTATTTGGTACGTTTGTATAGATAGGGGATGTCTAAATATAACTTTTATAAGCAACATCACTACAGACTACACGAACAAAAACAAAATGCGAACGCAAAAAATGCATTTCATTCTTACTTTGGGAAAAAAAAACTGCAAGAATCAATCTGTGATGGAATGGATCCATTTATTTATCAATGAGCGTGATTGTTTGTGTCATGCGCGTGCAGGATGATCCAGTTTGAGTCTTTCTTTCGCTGATCCACGTATGAAACTGCGTAGGCATCCATAATTCATAAACGCTTTGGTGAATGGCTTGTTACCAAAGAAAGAGGTACAACAGACAAGTTCAACTATGTATTATTAATGCAATCATAAGAGGATTCATGCAGTATGCAACACTGTGGACCTTGGGGGGATGACATTATTTTTCCAATAGTTGCCAAAAGATGGAAATGAAAGATTGGCAAATGGAATAAAGAGGCTGATTTTCTTTAAAGTGCACTAACCAGAACAGTTGTTGTTTAGGAATGGAATCAAAGTCTGTTAGGATATCAGATCAGCATGTGTTGTGTGCTGGCCTTGTTTATAAGGAGTTTCTAAAAAGCTGGAACGTCCCTTCAAATATTAAAAAAGTATTTTCCTTCTGGGCCCAGGTGGAATTACTGAAGAGTAATTCTATTAATAATAATTTTATTCTGTTTATGGATTTTTCTAGCTGTCTTTCCCACACATTTCTCAGTAGCAATAACACTTGTTTTCCTGTGAGGGAATAACAAAATCAAAACATGGCCCTACTTTTGTACCGGCGGTAGTGGCAATGTAAGTTTCATGCAACAGTAGATTCCGTTAGAGATCGCTTTGATCACAATTTACAGGAGAACCTCAGCAATATGAACTTCAGAATTACAGACTGATTGGTCAACCAAACAGGGCGTAAACCTGTAAGCAGCAATTACCCTTATCAAGCTCCTTATTGCAAAGCACATGTTTTCTCTCTGTCCTTATCACTGATGGAAAAAGGCGAGATTTATATTAAATAGTATAACTGCGTGTTGGGCTCCATTTTAAATCAAGCATGTTTCTATGGGAAAAGTATAATGGAAAAAAAAACACTGGTATCTACTTGCGGTCAGAAAGGTATACTGTTTATCACAATGCTTGGCACATTTAAACATTTATTCATTACCAATGCTCAAAGTAGTTTAAAATGTGCTGGGTTGTTAGAAACCATCTGGACCTCAGCAGACCATTGTTGCCCATTTAGTGTTCCCTCGCTGATACCCAGTCATCTACGACATCATAAGAAAACTGACGCCTATTCTTTATGACAACATAAGACGCATCCCTAGCTTACTTTGAACAAACAGTTCACATACTGTTCACCAGATGTGTTTCTTGGTTAATAGCTTTCAATTTCCCTGAAAATGAAATAAACACACATGCATTGTAACTTTATTACTTTTCATCTTTTTTTTTTGAGAGTGCAGATTGGATGTTCTTTCTTTTTGTGAACAGCTGTCACGTACAGACACGTCATCACTGTGCTGCCTGCATACATTAATCACATCCTGCCATTTTTTCAATATTGGAGCTTCTCTCCAAGCTTGGAGCTAACTGCACAGGCATGAGTTACCGGAATCTGAGAGTTATCCAGGGGGAAGTGTAATATCAAATGTAGACAAGGGGCAAGTTTAGCATGAATTATTAAACAATACAATGTGGGCAAGTGTTTGGTATAATGAAGGGCCAGAACAAAATTAAAACTGCTTTCACAAGAGGCCGAAGATAGCTGGGGAAGAGGAGCCAACCTTGTAAATACAACGAACAAAGTACTGCCAACTACTTAGTTTTTTTTTTTAAATAAAAATGCCAGTAAAGGATTTAAATTCTTAAAATCGATGTACTTTTACTTGCAAATTTCTGAACAGTTACACATTCTCAAAGTCTTCATAGCTCACAGGCTCTCCTGATTTAAAAGGTTTTCAGGAAGCGTGTTTTATAACACGTCTACTACAGAGTAACATCTATAAATGATTCATAAACGCATGCAACCTTAATTGCTCATGTTCTTTTAAATTTGGGAATATCATTTAAAATAATGTGTATTTTTAACCTTCGTGAAGCTGTGAATTATGCAATATCAGTGCTCAGATGACACTGCATATTTCACTGCATTTGAAGCATTCATTAAGATGTTATGCTTGTTAATGAGGGTGTTATAAATGTTTCATGAAGACTGTAGGAACGCATACTTGACCTTTTTTGATGTACATATTTTGCCAGAATATAAACACAAAAAATGCAGTGTGAATCTTTTAAAGATCGGAAGTAGTTCAACAGTACTCACAATGGTAATTCAAATTATCTGATGAAATAATAATAATAACATTAAACATTCCACAGACGTGTTGATTCAGTCAGAGTATCAAATATGATTGATTGCTCCTGTAAATCTGAATAATAATTTAAAATGTGAAATTATTTTCAGAGATGAGCACATTCTTGATGTTTACAATGCTTGATATGATGCCATGTTAATATAATTTACGATGCAACCAATAAAGAGGACAATTTTACAAGGTGATCGTAAAGTTTATTGAGCAAGCTATTAGTGAAATATGAACTCTTTGTTCCTTTGTTTGTAGAAATGTTCAATATTGAATTCCCCAGCAGTTTATTAAGTTTAACCATGGAAATATATTTTCAGATGAGGATAATTTGAAATTGATGGTTTTCAATTGCAGTGTTTATATGATTTCCAAGTTGCTTTTGGTAAACAGTAAATTATTGTGCATGTTGAGCACAAAGCTTCAAGGCAGACTCAGGGAAAATAGTTGGTCAGATTACACAAACGTATGTCATGTGATGACCATTAGATCAGTTGTCCCTAGCATTTCTAACTAAACAATGGCTTAGATCAACATTTTTCATTAACTTTTACAAAGAATGTACGTAGACAATGACAATTAATGTATTAATTACATACAGTAAATAATATCAAATTCAAATTGCTATGGAATTAAAACATTTTATTTGTTGCCCAAAAAAAAACTGTATAAAATCGTTTTATTGCCAATGTAAAATCTATGTGATATTCTGCAAAGCAAATTCCCCACTGAGACAAAGATTTATTGTAGAAATAAATGTCTTTGGGATTCATTTTTAGATGAGGACATATATCTGTTTCCATAAAGCAGTCCAGGGCACTTTTTAAATCACTAAACTCAGGGACTGTCTGGGGATGTCTAGGAAGTGTGTGATGCATGGTCAGGCACCCGACTGGGTCCGTGCTGATTGCACTGGCCGTAATTGGTCATGCTGTAGGGTAGGAGTACGCTAATCTGACCCTCAAGGGTTGGAGTGCTGCTGGAATTCATTCTTCCTCTATACTTAGAGACCTCATTTAGATCAGAGCCGCCTCATTTAGACCTATCAGGAACACCAGGCGATGCAGACCCACACAGTGTTTTATACCGACCTGGGACATCAGGTGAGTGGGATTTCTGGCCAATCAGTGTTCAATCAATCAATTGTCTTTCAGGTAGAAAAGAACACTGACCATAATTCTGGCATCAAGGGAAATAATCTAGGTAGCAGGGAGTCCACTGGCAGGGTGCGGTTTGCCTCAGTACACAAGAACTATTTATCAACAATCTGTCTGACAGAGCTGCACAATTAGAGCCATCTAGTGCAAGGACTGCACAGCTCAGCTCATGGACTG
Source organism: Anguilla anguilla (assembly GCF_013347855.1). NCBI lineage: Eukaryota > Metazoa > Chordata > Actinopteri > Anguilliformes > Anguillidae > Anguilla > Anguilla anguilla. The sequence continues at coordinate 19,472,230 of NC_049203.1, forward strand.
TAGAGCGACTACGCAGCTCAGCTGGCGGACTGCAGAGCGAATGTGTAGGCCAGCTTGTGGACTATAGGTTGACTGGGCAGCCCAGCTGGAGAACTGCACAGGAACTGCACATCCTAGCTGGTGGACTGACTACAGAGTGAAAAGGCACATGGTCTTGAGCGCACTAGTCTGGGATCACCAGAAGTGATGGAGGATGGTGCTGTGATTGGATAGGTCTACAAAATATAATGCGGCCAAAACTGAGAGAAAAAAAGAAAGAAAAAAAAGAACCAGAAAGACAAAAAAAGAAAAAGAAAAGTCCAGCACTTACCTCGTCAGATCCGTCGGAGCAATCTTGGTTTCCATCACACCTGAGAGTAGCTGACACACAGCCTCCACTGTCACAGCTGTATTCACTTAGGGAGCAGGATGGAGTCACTGTGAATTCAAAAACAATAGCAAAACAAAATGGCTGTGTCCCATACCTATCACACTGAGATCTGAACATGATGAGCACAGTTAAAAAAAAACAAACAAACAAACAAAAAAAACACATACAATTTTCAGTTGCATAGTCCATGGTATGTGTCTGGATTAAATCTAACTTCTGATATTCTTTCACAAACTATTGACCACATTTGATTTTAATTCCAAACAAAGGATATTGTTATTCAGAACATTTATTTACAAATGACAACTGAACACTGGTCAAAATACTAAAAATACAGTGTTGTTATACATTGAATAATGCAAGCAATACACTTTTATACCTATAAATAAAGAATAAAAATAATGTTTTGACTTATAGTTAATAGATTTCTATTCAAATCATAAAGTCAAACAGCACGGATAACCAACTTCAAAATCAACCATATTTATGTGATTAGAAAAATTATGTAACTGTGCATGGTTTTCGTGTTAAATGGCAATCAGTTACTGAACATAACTGCAATTATGAAAATGAATTTCCCTATTATTATAAAGCAACCAATTCATGAAGGCATCAAGAAGCTTACATGTGGTAAAAATAAATGTAAGCAAAACCATTATGGCTCATTTTTAAGAACAATTTTGATACAGAGAAATTCTTGATATGAGAGTGTCCATGTGCTATAAAACCTGCTCAGGGCAACAGCACATGCCAAAGTCAGTGGGTGCCCACAATCACAGCATGAAAAGAGGACTTATACCACAATGAGCTCTCTCTTACAGGGCAGGCTAGGTCATTTTCTACCAGTTGGCAGGGAATGTGGTTCATCTACACACTCTCTAGTCCAGGAGAGTCACTAAGTGTGAAATCATCCTGAGATACTTGTAGGGCATCACTATGGAGCAGTACGTAACCTCACACCCGCTGTGCTATGGCTCAATAATCTGTCCCAATGGTTGCAAGTTCATCTTCGTCTTACTGGTCTGTGGAATTTCAACTGATTTAATTAATTGATTGGTGGATTTGAATTTAACGAACAGGAGCCAATTCATTGATGTGAATTGAATGGTTAGGGCTGGTGTGAATTGAATGGGTAGGATTCAATCCATTCAATTCACAGTGATTGGTGGCAACTGAATGGAAATAATTTCCAAGTGCAAATCTACTGAGAGTTCATGAGAAAAATTAAAACTCACGGCATCTCTAGGAGCTTATATTCAATCAACATTTCACCGATTCATTACTAATTCAGTTTGACGAGTTAGCTTTAGTGATCTCTGAGCTCAGTAAAATGTGTTTCCGAAGAAAAAGTCCTTTCCTTTAATTGTTAATCAAAATTAAAGAGAAATATTCATGCTGCATATTTTGTGTAGGGTGTTGCCTCCTTTAGACAAACTTTAATGAAATTGGTGAAATTCAGAATCTGTATGACAGTACTATCTAATCTGTATTGTATTATTTATGCTCAAAATTCTTAATGGTTTATGTACTGTCATTTCCACTAGGTAGAGTTTTAATTTGGGTGTTGCAAAGGGACATTAGGTTCACTTAAAAAAAAAAAAAAAAAAATAGCTTTCTGTCAAATCTACTTTCAAGTAACAAAAAACGGCAGTAAGGTTTTTAAATGTGAAGCACAGGCCTCTGATCTGAATGAGTCACACTGCAGTTCCTGATACCACTGTGCCCAGGTTGTCAGCACTTAACGCAGAGCTGATAAAATATTCAGGGAGAGAAACGGAGAGGGAAACCACAGTCAGGGGCCTTGCCTGAACTGTGTTCCCTCTTAATAGACAGTGAACAACTGCCAGGCTCCTGTGGCTAACACCACTTTGGAGACTTTCAGATAAATCTTTTGCCCTTCTGCTTCAATTTCGCCACTCCAAAGGTCTCTTGCCATCACCGAACACATTTTCATTTAAAGAGTCGCAAACGTTTTAATAAACAGGTACAAGGTAGCATGCAAAAGTTTGGCACGGAATAGTCACCCCTGGAAAATAAATTAATGAGCGTGTTTAGTGCTCTTGGCTGAGTGCTTTGGTATTAAGCTCAGTGGGCTGATCAGTTCTCTTACTGTGCAGAGTGGCCTGCGAGAGCTTGGGTTCAAAAACCACAGCAGAACTACCTCCAGTGCAGGGACAATACCACCGGTACCTCTCAGCTGGCTGAATGTTGCTATGGGAGTTTCGGAGGGGGGGGGGGGGGGGGGGGGGGGGGGGGGGGGGGGGGGGGGGGGGGGGGGGGGGGGGGGGGGGGGGGGGGGGGGGGGGGGGGGGGATCTTATATCTGTTAGTTTTCAGAACACAAAGTTAGCCAACATACAGTAGCTAGATGAACATAATAGTAACATTGTTGGTTGGAATTTTCCTCTAAAAAATTAGGAGCAATACCCTTCCATATAATTACTTTCAAATGCTGTGATAAACTGAAAATAGAAGTTGATTATGATCAACTAATCTACTGACATGGAAAATTAATTTACTGACATGGAAATAATGTAGCAGAGGACTATCCGTTGGCGATGGCTACGTAGCCTCCTACACAATTCTGAACTGAAAAGGACAAAATTCTTCCTCTCAGACAATGAAAATTACATCATTATCTTAAGTCATTACATTAGGGCCACTCGATGTATCACTTATTTAATTAAAGAGCATGTGACATGTTTTTCCTCCTTGTGCTTGTGATAAGGGTGAAAAACATAGACCCAACTGCAGATTTCAATCAGACATTGTCTGTTACAACACCAGCTGTTACCTATTTATAAAACCTTCCAGCCAATATATTCCAGAGCAGAGACATTTTCTGACACTGGGTGTATATTGAAAAACTGTCCAGCTTCAATATGATGAGTGGAAGTCAGGATATGTCCAGAGGGAGGAAAACTCTTCCTTAAAGAATACAGTATTTTGTGCATGTGTGTGTGTGTGTGTGTGTGTGTGTGTGTGTGTGCGTGAGTGCGCATGTGTGTGTGCGTGTGTGTGCGTGCGTGTCCAAATAAATCTTCCCTGCCAGTTTTCATATTTTTCCTTAGGGCTTTTGTTTTTTCTGTTAGAAATTGCCACCCGCAAATCCCCAGCAGTTCAAAAAAATATATACAGCCATGTAGGCATAAAAAGCATTACACTGAGCACCCTGAATCACATAAAGAATTACTGTTAGTGCTAAACACTGTAAGTGGCTGAGTGCCCCAACATAAAGTTGTATAAAGTGAATAAAGTTGTGTAATGATGTAATTACACACAGGAACGTCTGTGGCCTCTGGCTTCCTGACCATGGGACTGACCCTCTGCTGAGTCACGTTCACCATTAACTTTTTCTGGTCAACCAAGGCATAATTAAGTGCCTGTCCCCTTTCTCTTGTGACCCTGCAATAAACTCATTAATTGACCAATTAGGCACCTGCTTGGGGCAGGAACTCCCCTTTTAGGAGGAAATGGGCAGCCCCATTAAAGCAGTAACATAATATTTTTTAGTGCAATGACAATCACTACCAATCGATCACCACCAAGTAAGCATTGGCTTACTTTTTCATCATATCTGATACGATAGAGAACCTCCAAACTTCACAGGCCACATGAAATGCTTTTGGGAAAAGAAAAACATCACCACACCTATCATTGGCATTGATATGACAGGGAATCATTAGCAAGGCCAACATGGAGGTTCATTACCACATCAGGTATTATTAAAGTAAAAATGATGAAAAGAAAGCCGCCAAGCTGCACTATGACAAAGAATGCTATCGCGCTCAGAAGATAGCTGGTAATTATCATTACGGCATATCCTCCAGTGCTATTCCTTCATGGCAGTATTGATTTTCTTCTGCTTTACAAACCCTTTTAAGGTTGACAAATCACAGAGGAAATCATATCTCTGTTCTCGATTCATGCACAGAACAACCCACGGTTGACCCCCAACTAGCACAATTATGCGCTTTAGAGACAAAGGGGAAAGCACCATTCTGTCCATCGGCTACGTGATGTAGACAAACCGTAAAGACAGATTTACATTTCAACCGATGAAGTCATCTTGCTCCTGTAACCGTCTCCTTTTAATAGCCTCATTAGCCAGAGCCATACATTTCAAGCCTGTATAATTAACATCTCCAGCCCCCACTATTTTTCCATTAAAACATTGTATTGTCAGCTTTGCTTTAAATCCTCTGGCAGATGGTTTTCAGTCCTGACTTGGCCTTTGACAGCGCAGTTTTGTTTGGCCATGAAATGAAGCTAAGTAGCTTTTATCCAATGTTTTTGCACGCCTCCCTATTAAAATTATAAATTCCTCTTGGTCTCTTAGCCCTTGGCTTGCTGCAGTTTAAAAGGCACACAGCCAATTAGTGCTGTTTCTGAGAGAGAACATGTGCATTACTGTACGTCCATGAGGACTGCTAGCTGAGCAAAGAGCCGAGAAGTATTTATGCTCAGGGAATCTCTGCAGATATGCCCATCGCCTTAACCGCCACACCACACACACTCTCATTATGTCCTTCAGAAAAACTGCCTGGACGGGTCTGATGTGCTTAGCGAGTACAAGGATTTGTCATTAAAACAGACTCATACTGTGTGGGATTCAATTCCCACGGAAAACAGAAACATCAAGGTGTGTGTGTGTGTGTGTGTGTGTGTGTGTGTATGCATATGCGTGCATGTGTGTGCGTGTGTGTGTGTGCATGCCTGTGTGCATTTCTGTGTGTCTGTGTCTGTTTGCATATGTGTGTGTGTGTATGTGCACATGTGTGTGTCTGCTGGTTGGCACTTGTATTCTTGGTTAGGTTTGCAGATATCAAGGCCATTTCCTTAACGTTTGGAAGCCCATTCAAAGGCGCACATGATAAATAACCTCTCACTTGCTACTTTATGTTGTACATATGCCACTTCTGAAGCTTCCACCTTTGAGGTATTAACCTGCTTTTCAGGAGTATGATGACACTCAGAATCTCGACAATGTCAGGATTACACTGACTATCTTTGTTATTTTTGACATAGTTGTGTTAGTTTGTGCTGTCAAAATGAGATCTTAAGTTTTACATGCAATTGCAACATTTAGCATCCTACATGCCTAATGTGAACATCATCACTTCATTACCATAAAAATGCCCTACTGTGAAAGCCCCTGGTGCTGCTTTCAGTTCTGATCCACTGTGAAAGCCCCTGGTCCTATATTCAGATCTGTCCCACTGTGAAAGCCCCTGGTCCTACTATCAGATCTGATCCACTGTGAAAGCTCCTGGTCCTATATTCAGATCTGTCCCACTGTGAAAGCCCCTGGTCCTACTATCAGATCTGGCCCACTATGAAAGCCCCTGGTCCTATATTCAGATCTGTCCCACTGTGAAAGCGCCTGTTCCTGATTTTGGATCTGGACGATTGTGAAAGCCCCTGTTCCTACTTACAGATCTGCCGATTGTGAAAGCCCCTGGTTCAACTTTCAGATCTGGCCGATTGTGAAAGCCCCTGGGCCTACCTTCAGTGCCTGTCGCCTGGCAGCTGCTCTCGTCCTCCCCCGTTTTGCAGTCTTCCTGTCCGTCACAGAGCCACTTCACCGAGATGCACAGGTTGTTCAGGCACTGGAACTGGTCCTCAGAGCATCGCGTTTCACAGTCTTTCTGCAGAAGTTCCCAGAAAACATAAAGCCAGCATTTAACCCCCCGCTCTTACACCACATTCCATAACTTTCCCCTCGTATCTGTAATGAAACTCATTTAATAACGTTGAGAAATCATGCCTTTACAACCCGCCTAACTGTTGGCAAGCACAGCACCAAACGCCGGCAATGGTACCGGATATTTTAATTTAACATGTAACTTTAAAATAACAAGTTACTCTTTATGGAGGACATTCATCAGCGCTGGCTTAATACCACGTTGCCAGCGGCACATTTTCCCTCCCATGTTTACTCAGCACAGGGCAGCAAGTGTTTAATTCTCCCTTACTTGGACATCAACAAGGTTAACTGTGACCACCAAAGTGACAAGTGGAGAGCGCGACCGCAGGAAATGGAACGATTTCGAGAAACGCGGCATGTGGCACACGCGCGCTCGGTCTTTGTGCAAGCGTTCTCTGCTGGGCAGCACTTGAATAATTGAGCAGGCACTGAATTTAAATAACAAAATTACAATACAATAACAACGCAAAAAAATAGCACAAAGGAGGAGGGAAGGGTGGAGCTATTAGGATATTTCCGAATCAGAGATTATTCATAGGCATGACAGATAATTATAGCCACAGTAACAAATGACAATGCAGAACAAATTGGTCATTTCATGGCTTTTTCCCTCCAATTAGGTATTTTATTGTGCATATCGGAATTGTGTTTACTGGAAAGTCTGATATTTCTTAGCTATTTCGCTAGACTTGCACAATCTAACAGTAAATGCATCAATACAATAATAATGCAAAGTTTAAAGGAATATTACAGACACTTCAACACTATTTTTTTTTTTTACCTGTCACAGACAAACCTGAAAGCATTTTGCTGCATGCATTTCCAAGTCTCTCAGGACACCGCTAAAAGCATTCATAGTAGAGACATGACACATACAGTATATATTATCATAATCATACAACATAGATCTCAGCGACAACGATCAGAACTCATGAAGGATGATGAAGATGCTATACTCGCATGTTTCTGAGTCCAGTCGGACAGTCGCGGTTCACTGACCTCGTCCGAGTTGTCGACGCAGTCGTAGTCGCCGTCGCAGCGGAATCTGGCGGAGATGCACTCCCCGTTGGCGCAGACGAAATCCTTGGAGTTGCAGGTCACTGGCTCTAAGTTTCGGGGAGAAACAGACACACAGTGGGATTGGTGGGGCGGGGGGTGGTGCAGAGGGGGGTCTCCTTGGACTTGCAATCAGGCAGTGCTACAGGTGCCTGCTGCACTCAATCGGCCTTCACCTGGCATTTTAAAACCTGCCTTTTTAAAACCTTACATATTGGTGATGCCCCCAATCCACCATCTAAGTGCTCTTAGAAAGTGCTACATAAATGCAGTTCCTTCACTCCTCCCCCCCCTCTCCCGCAGAGACACTGCATACAGCGACAGGGCAAGAGCGGCCGATGCACATCCATTTTATCCCTCACAAGCAAAGGATTCATAATTTCGTTTGATCACCTGGCTCACTTAACTTTCACCGGCTGAAAATCTACATTTCAGGTCCTTCCGATATCAAAGAGTTTCTCCCTAGCAACCGGCGCAGAGGACCTGGCACTTAGCAGAGGACTAGTGCGCCTGTACGCCCTGCAAAGTGCTTTAAAACACAGGGTGGGGTTGTGCGGCAGGGGTCCTGGGCTGTCGGCAGGGTCTTCTCATTAGTTAGGGTTTGACTAGCTGAGCTGCATAGGCCCCCTGGCTGATGGCGGAATGGTCTCATTCCACCCCCACCACATCCCCCGTCTGAGGGCTCGCCTGCTCAATACATCCCCCTCCCTACCCTTCCGAGTGGCTGGCTTCCTGGCTACTGTGGTTGAAACAGCATCGTCGTTGGGTAACGGCAGTGGGGCAGGCCATTTTCAGAGATTAGCCGGGGACACAGTGGTGAAATGGTCTGGTCATTCTGAATGGGCACGACCGTTGGACGTGTACGCACGTGTGCGTAAGCATAGACTTAGTAGACATAGCTGTACATGGCTGTGTAAGCCCACACATTTCCACACTTATAAGCACAGGTGGTAATATACAAGCACACACATACACACACACACACTTACACATAAAATCCAAATAAAGCTAACGGCATGATTAAACCATTTGTCCGTTGACGATCAAGACGCTTTAACTCCCCGCAGAAAGGGAGTCATCCTGACTGTTTATCCATGCGTGGATGATCTTATCTGCGTTCTCCGCCGCCATCAGCGACCGCTATCCGCGAGTCGACGACTCTTCTCCCGACTGCGATCCGTATCAAATCAAGTGGAACAAAGCCGCAGAGAGGGATTGAGTTCCCTCCGCTTCTGGGGATAAGACGAGACCTTCGGCGGAGTTCCTCTTCCTCCTGACGGAGCGCCGCGGTACGAAAAGGGCACGCGTCCGGATGACGAACCGGCGTAATTACAGGGGAAGATGGGGAGATTTATAACGAATGCCTGACCGAGATGAAAGAACGCGCGGCGCAGTAACGACCCAATAATTAATAAGACGACGATGCCAGGACGTCGTCTCAACCTCAACGCTTTATGAGGATAATTGCGCAGTTTGGGAGTTGTGCTCCGAAGAGCCGGCCGACATTTTTCACCGCCGATGGAGGGCGGTGATACTGGGGATATCTCCACACACCTCGACTACCCGAAAGAGGAAATGAAGGCTAGACATACGGCACTGTTTTACGTCCTGTGATAAATCTTTACACTTTAGTGAATGGAATTGAATAGACCGAAGTGATGGAGAGCCTGCAAATCCATCTCCTGCCAAGAGCGTCCAGTATTTTTCAGCGGAGGTGCAGAATATTCTTCTTCAAGCGAAGTTAAAAAAGCAAACCAATGATCAATATTCTGCAACATTCATTTGCAGTAAAAAAAAAAAAATAGCCAGCAGAAACTAATAAAAGTTTTAATGATGTGCTCAATATGGCTTGGATTCCAGTTAACCACTATATGATTTGATTTCAATTTTGGAAATGGAATTTAAGCAAGTGTTACACAAAAACAGCATTATGAGAGCTGGCTATAAACCAAAGGGAATAAAGTGGAGAAAATGAAACACCCAATTAAACCCCTTTATAGAGTAAACGAAGCACGCTGTGAATAGACTGAATCTGGGGATCACATTCCACATGTGACTCCATAAAAGAAGCCACTATTTACCCCAAACTCTATTAAACGGCCATCAATCAAAGGAGTCTATTGGCTCGTTTTTTGTTGACCTTTCAGATAGTCCCCAGCACTTTTCTCAAAGAGCGAACAGAAGACGCGGGGGGAAAAAAGGAAATCTCTGTACGATTGGAATTCCTGTTATTGCCATAGTTTCCCACTTATTGTACACCTGATTTCCAAGAGGCTAAAGCAATGGAGCGAGAAGGAGTCTATTTACATGCGATGGGGTACGTGGACCGTGCAGAAGGTTTGGCTCGTATAAACGGAGTGCCATGCCTGAGTAAATTACATAGAAATCTGGTGGGAAGGGCTGTGGGGGGATGGGGGGGTGGAGGGATAACTGCAGAGATGGGTATCAAAGCAGGGCTTTAATTTCAAAGTGTTTGCACACTCTGGAGGGTAGGAGCCAAGGGTGGACTGCTGTAGGTGAATGGGGGCATGCGTTTATGTGGGGTCGATTTGGCTGCGTGCAGTGGGGGAATTGGTGGATGTAATATGGGGGGTTAGGGTTAAGGGGGGCAGCAGGGAATGGTTTAGGGTTGTAGGCATTCTACAATATCCTCAGATTTTCATTTTATGCCTGATGTCACACACACTCACACACATACAAAGACACACATACGCATGCCCACATACACACAAGCCCACACAAGCATGAGCGCACACACATGCGCATGCACACACACATGCATAAATATACAGACACACACACACACACAAAGACACGCACACATGCATACACATGCATGCACACCTGCTTGCACACACGCATACTCACACAGACTTGCACACAAAGGCACACACAAACACACAACACACACACAGACACACGCATGCGTATGGGTCAAACACAAACTGGAACCACACTCTACAGCTTAACTGACAGGGAGGAAAAAAAATCAAGTGAGTCCAAACCACTAACATTTTGCATAAAAGCAAAGAGGCAAATGCATAAATAAAACATAAGACGGCTACAATTCCCATATCAGTCTGTCCCTGTGTGTGGCTAACAGCTGTGTTTTAGACTTCAAGTGATAAACAGAAGAAATAAAAAAGGAGTTTTACAACGGGGGGTGGGAGGAGAGGAGAGGAGAGGAGAGTGACTCACTGCAGTTCTCCTCATCGGAGTGGTCTCCACAGTCACTCTGACTGTCACACCTCCAGTGGTCAGGGATGCAGTTATTATTCTTGCAGCGGAACTCATGAGGTCCACAGGTCTTTTCATCTTGTTAGAGACAAACACAAACAAACAGAAATTGCGTGACGGCGCATGAATATTAATGAGCCTCGGTCATATCGCTGCAACATTATCATGATTTCCTTGGTATCAAACCAGTTTTTGACACTAAAAGGGGGAAAAAAACAACCGTCTCATGTGGCCTACACATAAAAAAAGATAAAGAAATACATAAATAAATCTGCGAAAAAGCATGCTGATTTGCAATGCCAATATCTTTTTCTTCAATCTGTGCAAGCACCTGTCCTGGATGCAATTTCCCCCATCTCCCCAATGCAATTCAATGACAAAAGGGAAAGTCTCTGGAAAAGTTTTTTTTTTTTTTTCCAAAAATTAATTTGTTTCTAAGGTGCAGGCAAGATAAATAAATAAAAAAATATAAAATAAAACTTTTTCATTATCACTCACATTCAGAGGTAGAAAGTCCAGGGGTCAGAAAGCAAATGTCCTGCAATGTGTGTTTTTTCATCTATTAACTAAGCATGGAGGTTCACTAATTAGTTCTACTTCCTGGCTGAAGAATTTAGCTAATTAACAAATCCAGGCGATTGGAACAAAATACTGGGGAGGACTTGTATTTTCTGAACCTGGATTTTCAACCTTTGCCCACATTTCGTGCTGCCACATTTCCAGGGTGTTCACAGGCTGAGGATATCACCCAGGGGTTACTCAAAAGGCGACATCATAATTCTTGGCAGGTTGTATAGTTTGTTGAAATCATTAATTATTTATCATTAAAACATTTTTCATTATCATGGTGACTCTGCAGACCTGTATGGCTTGCAAATTGTATATAATACATTCAGCCTGATCTCACTGTCAGACATTTAACACAAATGTTCGAGGAGCAGAGAAATATATAATGAATTATTAATTAGCCCTGCACTCTGCTAGAGAACTAATTCAAAACATCGACAGAATTGCAATTAAATCTTGAACTGCAGAATAATACCAAACTGCTCTCCCTCGTTTCTCTCATGGTGGTCAGGGGCTTTTAGACAGTCAAGAGAGAACATTCCAGAAACACCTTAACATTGAAATAAAGAACTGGAAACATTCCTCACCAAGGACTAATAAATTACATATTAAAGGCACGCATAATGATTTTTATTTATTGTTATTTTATTTGAGACAGTGGATATGGTATGTTGGAATCCAAAAAAAATTTAATGTTTTGTCAACTGTGCCAAATGGACAACTACTTTCAAATGATATTATTCATTTAAGATGAGGTTTGTGAGAATAAGGCTAGGTCAGGGGTGCACAATGAGGTTGAACCACTTCACGACTTTGTTCAGACTTCTGCTCTTAGAAAAATCGATCAAGAAATGGTTGAGATGCATCAGCTACTGCCGCAAACTGCACATATATTCTTGCAGGAAACGTTTTATTGTAGTCCGATATATGTAGGAGTGAACCAGTATTGGCGTAAACATCAATGTAACCTTGTTTGATTTATACTCGGTACTTTCTGCTATATAACAAGCATCTTGATGGATTTTTTCCTATTACGGCACAATGCTTAGGCCCTGAAAGGCTTTGATGAACAGCTACTCCCAATTCTTTTTCCGATTGAACACATTCTAATTTTGTTCCGCCCATAAAGTTGCCCGGCCTTAAGTTGTTATTTCCCACACACAACTTTACATTTAGTGATACTGAATTTCATTTGCCAGGTTTCCACCCACTTATGGATTCTCTTTGGAATCAGCTAAAATAATCAGAGAAGATTTAAACTTAGCTTAACTTCCAAGGTTATATCGTCTGCAAATGTAACAAATGTGCTTCCAATGGCTCTATCAAAATCATTTATGTAAATAAGGAAAAAGCCAAGCTTGCAGCATCGATTCCTTGTGCAACTTTATTGAATGCTGTTAAGTCCAAATATATACTATCATAAGCCATGTTAGAATTATTTTATTTGATTAATCACATTTAACATAATGCGATTTATATTAAAATCCACTATACTTAAGGCATTGGGCATGCATCATACTTATCTGTGAAAAATTTTATTGGGAAAAAAAGTGATTCAAATATAATTAAAAACATTTCATACAGTGGATTAATAATTTTTGATGTTTCGATGTTTTTCATATTTATCTTATGACATTCAAAGAAACCATATAAACAAAAGACAAAGTAAATACAGATAATGAACAACAAATATAAACACAAAGCGGGAAGCAGATACTAGTTTAGTCACTGGTTATGAAATACAAAAATGCCAATCTTCTTTCACAAAATGTTTAAAATGATTAAATTTGACCCAAACTGAACAGAAGAGTTAATAATTCCAAATGGTCCCTAATGACAGATTCCAATATTTTACATGGTATGCAAATTCAACTGAAAAGCGCTGTTTCTTAGTTTCCTGGATTAGTGAAAAAATATAGCCTACTCAACTACAGAAAAGTCTTAACAGACTGGACTCTATTTTTGCATATTCAAATAGGATTGCCCTATTCTTAAAGCATCCACTTGAATGCATATCTAATTAGTGAAACCTGTGTCCTTACAGTGTACATTGTTTGCAGTGACCTACAAACACAATTGTAAGAAGTCACAAGAGGTCAATTATCAGCCAAGTATGAATAGAAAATTCTGTTTTGTGATCATTAATACATCATATCCCCTTGTGCCCCACTAGAACATATATGTGTGCAATTAAGGCTGAGTTTCTCCCATTCCAACTAAAAAACAGGCATGTTTCTGAGTGAAAGTCACATTTTTAAACCTTTTTCACTTACTTGAGAGCATCCTTCTATTGAGCAACATTCACAGAAAAAAAACATAAGTGGCTTTTTAACCAGCACTGCACAGTACAACTAAATAGCTAGACACTGCTGAAAGCTATTACTGTGTAACAACTATATTCAAGCACCAATATTACCATTTGAAGGCACACAAATTTATTTGAAACACGTTTATGCATAAGCCATGCGAAAGAAAAAAAAATGTAGCGGAATCACAATACAAATATTTATAAGCACAGAAAAAACAGAAACACAACAGGTCTTTCTAGGATCAATCTATACTGCAGCAGCAGGAATGTATTATGCATGAGGGACAAATGAAAATATCCATTAAGCACTCTTGACACTAATGAAAACTCTTGAAGTGACACAGCCAAAAACAATATGTGACTTCTGTGTTTTGGCACATTAGATTTCTAGCTGTGCTAAATGTCACTTCAAAGAACAGAAACACTTTTGCTAAAATAAAATGCTCACCAGCGTACTGAAACCAGAATGCTGATGGCAGATTTGAATTTGATCTATTTTTTTTTTTTTTTTCCTTCTCAAAAGATTAGAGCCCCTAAATAATATTTGCTTGAACCTTACTGAACACCCTTGGTCTGAATTGAAGAGGGCAGTCCACAAGCGCAAACTTAAAAGAATATCTAGGATCTTGACATTTTCTGCAAGGAGGAGTGGTCCAACATTCATTCAAAATGTTCCTCAACCTTGTCAGACATTACCGGAAAAGGTTCGGAGCTGTTATCCTCACCAGGGGAGGCTTCTCGAAATATTCATTGTAGAGATGCCAATCATTTTGAAACCTGTTTTGCAGAAACAACGGTACTATTCAATAAAACATTTTTTGTGTTTGAAAAATTATGTTAAATTGAAAGTATATGGCTCCCCTATATGTTTGAGCTCAAAATATGACTAATTTTATGTGTTAAGATTATCTCTGCAGGCAAATAGTTTTGCTGCAATGTTTTGTTTGCTTCATGGGTGACAAGAAAGAACATCTAATTGCACCTATACATTGCAGTATATAGCCATTATAACCTGTGTTTCCCTGGTAGGTTTCTTTTCTTTCTTTATTATTGGAATGAGACAATGATAAAGATAAACTATAACGATCTCAGATAAGGAGCAGATCTGTAGTGGCCAGAGCTCACTGTCCAAGCAGCCCGTTAGCCGGCTTGTGAGTATGTGGGGCCCAAGGCGAGATCTTGGGCTCCCAAAAAAAAAAAAAAAAAAATCTAGCCAGGGTCCATTAACCTAGCCAGAGCCCTAGGCGTTCGCCTGTGCAATAAATGGCCTGGCTCGGTGTATCCACATTCAAAATTGGAGTGTGTATCACCATTTCAATTACATTAGGAACAAACAGGTGATGAGCTACCATGCACCCTGATGTTAGCAATCATATGCAAGTCTGGCTAAATGAGACAGTCATCAAACAAGCAGGTTACAAGCAGGTCATATTTAAATATATATTTATGTATTTAAATTCACATTTTCGTCAATAAATAAATAAAATGGTTTGACCCAGTTTCGCAAAGTCCACTTCATAGCTCAAGTGTAGAAAACAAACAAGGTTGCACCATACTGGAACAATGTCAGGCCACCATTTATGGTGATTTATGGCCTGTAGAACTAATATATTACTGCTAAAAGGACTGCAAAACACTAACATTTAAAAAATTGCACCTAGATAAACTATAATAAACCTTGATATTATAAAATGATGAGTTGCTGCTATAACATTTTTCATTGCTCACCAAAGACCAGCCTACATAAAACTATGAGCAATGCTTCAATTGACTGAAAGTTTCATGAAAGTTTTATTTGGCCGAATGTCAAGTCTTATCAAGATACACATACACCCAGACCAAATACTTTCTCAAACTCCCCCATCATGACCCACACCTTAAATTGCCACAAAAAACGTTCATTTCACCATCGGAAATCTGAAGGGTGCTAGGGGGAGACTCAGGGTAACCTGGCCACCACAAAAAATTTTTTTGTCACAAGCTGATTAAGTCCTGGACAATTGAAAACTGATGAATGCATTGAACCCGGCAGGGCCAGGGTAGCTTAAAGGTGGACAGGTTTACTTACAGGTTACAGAGACACCAGCTCCACCCAACAATGTACTAGACATTCACAGGGTATCAGATGGAGTCCAGAAGAGACACTCCTCTCAGATTAGCTCTGCTGCAGTACTCAGCGCCCTGTGGTGTGGAAAATGGCCTCTGTTTTGTGGGCACTGCATCAGAGAACTGCACACACTTCAGAAAAAGCAGCCCTTACCTGGAGTGTGGCAGCAGGGCTCTACCTCGAGTGCCACAATTTTGGAGCCAAAATTGTGGGACCAGAAAATAAATAAATAAGCAAACATTTTCCAAAGTGAAATGCTACAAATTATTGCAACATTTCTGATGCAGGACTCCAGGCCCGGAGATGTATGCATAAATCAGCGACGGACGAGGAACAAAAGCACGTTGCCTGGATACAATGCTGAAATCCCTATGGCTGTAAGGAAGAGATTGCGCTCTTCAAATAAAGATAGATGCTGTCAGTTCCTCACTGAAATCACCCAACAAGTGCCTTCTGGTTCCCACACAAGAGAAATTAAAGCACCATAAATAAAATACACTAGACCCCGGTGTAATGGGCAGATGATGACAGTGGGATTTGGTTTCAAAAACCACCAAATAAATTCATTTTTCAGATGGACACAGCAGGGTAAACTATTGGCAAGAGAGCTGCCTGTAAAGTATTACTGGCCTGTGATCAATGCAGCTTTAATAGCATTCAGCCAGCAATCTATGGAAGTCTCCTAGCCCCTGCATGAATACAATAGGTCCTCTCCAATTTAATTTCCTCCAGCACATATACCTGAACAGGAATTTCCCATATGAAGAAAATGAATCCCATTCAAATAGAGTCACTTTTTAGCCGATAAATGTATCAATAGAAAATTCACATAAGGTCCTATGTGTGCAGGAGATATGTTCATGGCTAAAAGAAAACTGCTGATAAAAAGCAATCGTATTGGTTCCAAGCCAAAGTAACCTTAAATGGAATCAAGTACATTTATAGTGAGAGGATAAGTTTCTGGCTTTTCTGAAGTTTGAAACTTGAGCAAGTAGTCAGATCCACTACAATGTAGTTTGTTCTATATATGTAAACTGAAATTAATGGATTGTGCTGTGTCCGACTAAATCTCAAATGCACCTGATTTGAAACGAGGAGCCCACTGGAACTTATTGGTCCACTCCTCATCAACAGTGCCTCATTTCATAATCTGTTGCAATGTACCAAATGACATTTCCTTGAATTCTTATCCGCTATGTTCTATGCTATTTCTGTATTGCATTTAGGGCCAGGAAAGACAGCAATGGTTTGCAAGGATGGAATGATGAATATTTTTAAATAACTCAATTTGGAAGGTAATGTCTACTAAATCATGCGAACGGAAAATTCATCTCTCCCCATCTGGTGTACGCAGGGTGCTGGCGTCCGGCAAGTAACTGTTCCACTGCCAGTAAATTAAGGCCAGAGTTCCGCTCAATCAATATTTTCATGTTGAAAGAAGCTCAATCGTATTCTGGCTTTGGCATCCTCGTTTGAAGAAAAAAAAATCCTTTTGCCCAGGGTAGTCTAGCTGTTCTGTCTCAGCAGAGCAGTAAAAATGCTCAGCCTGTCCTTTCTTTAGTTTACTAGGCCATTACGCCTCTAGTTATACAACACATTTCACTCAGATGCTTCTAAACTTCAAATTCCACAGCTTCTGTACAAATCCAGGAATATCTTTTACACTGTTGCCTCCGCAACTATTGAGGACTATTGATTTTTCCACAAAAAGAAGAAAACAAAAACAAAACAAAACTGCAGCAATAGTGATGCCCAAGCAAACCTGGAATAAATATTTCAAAATAAACCGTACATTTGTCCCTGTCATGAATCCATAGTTTGCCAGCAACACTTTGTTTATGGTGCAGTGTAAATGAACAGTGTTCCGCAACACTGCAATCATGTATCAATGCCATAAGTGATTTAGGAGACGTTCTATTGGTTATTCCATCAACAAGGGTGGACTTATATACCAGTGACAGAGCTGGCTATTACTTTGCCATACAAAATCACTTTAGACCATCTGATATATGGAGTATCACAAAAAGGCATTTATTTTTAAAACATGGGAACGTGCATGTTTTCCAAAGAAACCACCTCAACGGCCTTCCTCCTGCACCTCATATACCGGCTTTATAGTCAAACATGTCTTTAACGAATTGTGATCACCAACAGGTGTGCAACGAACCTTAATCAATCACAGATTTAGACCACCAGGAGTTTAAGGTAGACTGAAGTAATGTGTTACAGATATCTTCCCATATCATATTAAAACATATCAAAAAAATTTATAGTGAAGGGGCCTTCATCTTCACAATACCATTACAGTAGAAATTGGCAAGCGATGAAAACAAAAGTTTTTATTGAGCTTGGGAACAGCTTCTCAATTTGAACTTTAAACTGAAGGCTCAAAACAGGTGTTCAGAACAAAAAAAGAGAACTTTACTTTAGCCCAAGCAGAAGGCCAACCACAGTCCCTCACATAGATTATTACTCTACCACTAGAAAATTGAAGCATCACTGGAGAAAAGCCAGATTTTTCTTTTTTCTGGAGCTAAACAGATGCTGGATACCTTCAGCTCCATACTAACATCCCCACATCCTTCTGAATGTTACTAACAGGGCATGTGATTGAAGCAGTAACAGCAAGGTCACTGTGACACCTGTTGCCATGGAGCACAGATGAGGGGCCTGTGAGGTGGATTTGCCGATGTCATGCCAGCATGGGGCTGTTTAAGGTGCTCTCAAGAGGCCACCCTATATGCTATTGCCACAGACCCAAAAGGCAATATGGGTGCTAGTTAAACTCCAGGTGGGGGCAGGAGGTGATTGTAGGAATACTTCCCTCCCTCTTACCAGTAACTCACACTTATCAATTATTAGTGGGCTAAAAAAATGCTAAAATACACTTAAATCAGGAGCATGTTGATTCATTTCAGTCTTCAATTTAATAATGTAAAATATTTTTACCAGTATTTAGGTATTTGTTTGCAATATAGCAAAATGTGAATATGGGACTCTTATTTTTCACAGTATGTGCATAGCTCTTTCTGACATAATGCGGTTTAATAGAGTAAATAATCCCTCAAAACATGAAAAGCATCGAATTAAGAAAAAATGAACATCTTGTTAAAATTCTGGGATTGCAATTCTGGTTGGAATGAAAACCAGCATACACAGTGGTACACCAGGACTGAGTTTGAGAACCACCGTATTAGGTTATTAGGTTATCAGCCTGTTGCACCTGAGCATAAAGGACAGAACTTTTTTTTTTATAGTGTGACCTTGAACAGCACCTAGACCAGCTTTACAGCCTGAGAAAAATAAAATTCAGGCAGGAAGGATATTTGGACATTTATAAATCATTCCATTTATAAAATAGCCTTGTAAAGGCCAGAGCCTACATTGTCCAATACTTCTTGACTTTTCCCAGTTTATTTGCGCGATTCAGTTATGGAAGATTCATGCGGCCGATGATTACTGTCAGTGAAATGACTCCTCGGCTCGGCTGCCCTTTATCACCCTTCGCACGCGCTCATTCAGAACCAGCAAGGGGAATCTGAGGATACGGATCTCTCTCTCTTACCACAGTCGGCCTCGTCAGAACCGTCGGCGCAGTCAGGGTCTTCGTCACAGACCCACAGCTTGGAGATGCAGTGCATTGTGGTCTTGCACTGAAACTGGTCCTGGGAGCAGGTGCTTTCCGCTGGAATGACAACAACAAATGAATTATTTCTAATCGTCACTTTCGCTCACTTGATGACTCACTCACCTCATCAAAACAACCCGGGATCCAGACAATCTCTAATTATGATACATCCTGACTCTCAGCCAAAACTCTCATGACAACGTTTACACATGCATAAATACACTGAGCAGTGCATACGGTCCTGCACCACAGTCTAATCCTGTCACGGTGTAATCTTTCCCTTCTCCTTCACCCAGCACCCCACAGCCACCCAACTACCTCTAACCCCTGGAGAATATAAACACAAGCTAATTCCCACCCTCCAGATGTGATTATCCCCGCTAAAACCTCCCTCCACCCCAGCTATAATCTCCACCCCAGGTGAGATTTATCAACAAACAGTTGGCTTCCGCTTAATCCCCCTCCCATCCCATCCACCCCCCCCCCCCATGTAGGCCTGCATCGAGACAGGCAGGGACCCACTGGAGGAAGGGTCACTGGGGAGGACGAGATAGAGCAGAGATAACACCAAGGGACACCCACCCAGAAACTGACCAGGACAATTTTTCTTATGTTGGATTCAATATTGGAAAATATTTTATGACGGGCATAGGCTTTGCTTAACCACCCCCGAAAGTACATTATTTTCCAATAACGGGACAGTCCAGAGTGGTTTATTCCGCTTATACAAAGGTTACCTACAATAACTATATATTAGTTACTGTTATCTTTACTGGTTTTTTATCGACTTAATCAACTGAAATTGAAATTGCTTTCCACAGCCCTTTGGGCATATTGTTTTACCATTGTCTACATATTTATTTTATTTTATTTTTTCACACTCCCATTTGACAGTCCAAAAAATAAAAATAAATCTAAATGTTGAGTAAAACTTGTTTGATTTCATCATTCACAGTTGAGAGAGAAAAAAAAGAAAGTCTGTTGGGACAAGAAATGAGAAATGAGCCAGGGCTGGTCTCTCTATGCTGGTTAGAGGACTCTCCTTGACTGCACCTGGCACACAAGTACCCAGTTTATCTGCACTTTAGAGGCACCAGGGAGACTTCACTGCTGAGAATACTGATACTTCTATTACTGCGCTTAACAACAGCAGGAGAAGAGCTCTCTGCCAAGGACAGGGAGAGAGAAAGAGAGCGAGAGGGGGAGAGAGAGAGAGAGCACAAGGGAGGGAGAGAGAGAGAGAGATCGCTAGGGAGAGAGAGAAAGAAAGAGAATCTACAGGAACCAATGGTTGAAAATACACACTTTTAAATATTTCATTTATTTCAAAAACTTTATTTTTTTTAAATCAGCATTTCCATTAAAAATTAAAGCAAAGGATTGTCTCAGCACCCTGTGAAGTAATTACACCTCACAAAATAAACCAGGTCCATACTCCAGCCAAAAATCTCCATTCAAATAAATTAGTGAATCAGAGACATTTGGCAAAGTTGTCATCAGCAGAAAGTGAGAGAGAAATTCATAGAGTTTTATTTCCCTTCCATTTATACGACTCACTGAGGACCAAGTTTATTTTTCCCCCAGGGGTATCACAGTCTACCTTTTCGGAAAAATGCTTTCCATGTTTTTTCAAATCACAGTGACATCCATCAACTGGCACCAGAGGTACAACCGACAACACCTGTTGTGCCCAGTTGAGTGTCTGCTGAGTGAGGAGGCGGGAATCTCCGTGCCTATGGAAACGGAAACCTTCCCTCCCTGGGTGAACCAATTCCCATTTATACCTTGGACCTCCAAGCCACACTTATCCTTTGATGACCCTATGGATAATTATACAGTACAATACAAAACGATCTTTACTGTCCAATCAAGATTGAAAAAAAGTCTTTGGCCTCACCTTGGGGCACAATAAAAACACACAATAACGACATATCACACAATAACACACAATAATGACAGATCACATTCAAGTACAATGCTTAGGGACAAATACACACTTCATACAGTTTACCCACACTTGTGGAGGAGGTTGACAGTGGTACAGACAAAAAACCAAGGTCCTTCTATATAGCTCCTCTGAGGGTGACCAGGGTCATCAACTATAGCAAGAGCCTACATGTGTATATTTGAATCACGAAGGACAACCAGCTGCTTCTGCTGTTCACCTGCTATCTTAAACGCCATGTTATTGATCCAATTTAGTTTCTGTGTGCTTTCCAGTATGGAAAATTGTCCACACTGGAACTGACCAGCACTTGTACAAGGGGACAATAGCAGCACCTCGGATGGGAATCTAGCACGCAACCTTTGAGGTACTAACCATCATACTGCGCCACCCCTATGCTTCACCATTCTGCACTTACAGGACAATGCAAATACAGATGATCAGCTCAGTGTGCTTCAGGATTTTAAATGATTTTGTCCAATGTTCAGGTGTGCTATGCGAGTAAATGGTGGGGTCAAGTGCAGAGCATACATACAAAGTTACATCGCAAGCACATCCAGGACCAGACTGAAACCTCCTAAATATGAAAGGAACATACCTGACCCATGCAAGAATCCCCCCTCTCCCGTGCGGTTGGGGGTTCGATTGCCTGCCACGGCACTTTCTGTGCTGTGATCCTCTCTATGTCTGTAACCCTCTACTACGAGATACAATTAAAAAATACATGAAAAGGATGGACTGCCCGTTCTCCTTTATATAAAAACATATTTTAAAAAGGCCTTACGACAATCGATTTCATCCTCGCCATCCCCGCAGTCGTCCTGTCCGTTGCAGCGGAGGTTCAGAGGGATGCATTTCTGCTTCTTTGTGCATTTGAACTGCCCCGACAGGCAGATGTATGTGTCTGAAAGGAAAGAGAGCAACATTTCAGCAGGCCAGAGCATCTGTAAAACGGATGTGGAAGGATTACCTCCAAATACGCTGCTGAATCTCCCTTCATGGATTTTACTTCAGTCTTTCTTACGGAGTGAATAGAATGTGTGAAAGTTGGCCTGCCTTGGATGTCAACTGAACCTGCGTGATGGATGGACATTGCAGTGGCCCTACAGTGCAGCTACAGTTATGATTTTCGTTATTTAAATCAGATGTCAATCATAATTAGCAAGCAACACATGCTATATGAGCTTTCGGTACAGTTTCGGTACTCTTCAGTGTGATCCTTACAGTGATCCTATTTTCATCAATACATCATTGTCACCATCTCAGTAAAATTATTGGAAAATGCCAATCATTTGAAAAATATGATGCATGATAATTTTACATTGCATGCTGATAAAATGGTATGTGTGTGTGTGTGTGTGTGTGGGTGTGTGCATTCATGCATGTGTGTGTGTGTGTGTGTGAAGACAGCCAACTGTTTTTTGTAATGCAGCCTGTCACGTTGCACACAGAGTATCAAATTAACATGTGGAAAGGCAGACATTTTACAAAACTGGTAGAATTTTTAATGGGGATTTGCTTTTATTCATAAACCAATTAATCAGATGTACGTACCATGAACTGCATTGTTAACATCTAATATTCTGAGTCTTTAAAATGCTAACTGCAGGTCAGTACATATGAGGACTCACATACTAGCCCTCCTGTCAGTCCCTACATATACAGTGCTACGGTGTATGACATTTCTCTGGTCTATCACAGAAACAGATCAGGCACCAGCATCATCTTCCACTGATTGTGCACTCAGGAATTCAGCAGAAATCTAAACAGACAGCACATTGTGCAAGATTTATTAAGAGATCACTTTATGTCTACATTATTTAAGTTTGATAGAGGTATCTTGCATTCACGCTTCCAAGTTTATGAAAATGGTCCTGATTAAAAACGTCAGATAAAGGCAGGGCTGTTTGATGAAACAGACACTTCTGTAATCGTTTCTGATGCAAGCAGGGAAGTTATTGATCATTTGAGAGCTGCAACTGAGTTAAGTCACCATGCTTGTCATAGATAGTGCTCGTCAAATGAACGTATTCAGATAAGAACAGCACAAGATGACTAAATGGTCAGTCATTAAACTGGATCATTGCATCATGGGGGGTGTGTGTGAGAGAGAGAGAAAGAGAGAGAGAGAGAGAGACAGAGGGAGATCCCGAGCCTTAGTTCTACACATACACAAATGCATATTAACACCTCACCAGCTCAGGATGAGAACAAAACTGCAGACATAATTACAATAAACCAAATTGCAACACAACCGGAAAAAAAAAAATCAATTATTGAGAATCTCAAGCAAAATGACAAAGTAAAATGAAATGTTATCTGTCCCTAAAAATAAATACACAGTACACAAATAAATTCTACCTCGCAATTAGCCAAAAATGTCCTCAATTCAATAACACACCTGATAGAGATCGGCTACCCTACTTAATAGGGGAAATAAAAGATTGCTGCATACTAGCAGCACAATTTGTGTTCTCATGTCATAGGGAGGGACAATGAATGACTACACCATGCACACACAAACATGCACACACAGCATATACACATACAAGTTTACTCACAGACACGCAGACAGAACGACAGAGACAGACACACACACACGCACACCTAACATCACTTACTGCCATTTTTGTCATAAGCTTTAAAAAAAACTAAAAAAAAACGAATCCATAAGCTGACATTCACATTGTACAAAGTTGTATTTTGTAACCTTTGCATTGGCAACGTAAGTGCCTATATTTGTCATGCCAATAAAGCACATCGAAATTTGAGAGAGAGAGAGAGAATGGGTGAGGAGAGGAGACATTCTTTAAAATGTGTTCTCTCCTTTGCGAATCGATATAGGTCGAGAACACACGCTTTCACATATTTTTATTTCTTTCTGGAAACTTCCTTTTAGAAAAATAAAAATGAAAGCCCAAGACTGATTGACAGAATATTGTGCATTGACATTTACTGTTAGAAATAATTAGCCCTTCGCTCCCTTAATTAAACGTCATCCTTTATAGGTGAAATGCTATGCAATAGATTTGCCACATTCATAAGGCCAGACATATGTGTGTTCAAGTCCCCATGGATGTGTTTTTGTATCCTCGGTGAGAAGATAATAAATACACAATTGATAGACAGTTCTGTTTTTAAAGGTCATCGTACATTAAATTTTTTTTTTCCACAGAAACCCAGGGAAAGATTCTGGAGGAACATCCCAGGAATATATTAACAAACATTCAGCACATTTCTAAAGCATTATAAACACCAAAACACTTGTCAAAACAAACTTTATTTGAGCGATTATTTTTATTTAGTTTTTTTGCGTTCATATTTTAAATTAAAGGCTCTAATCAGGCAAGTTTGTAATCAAATAGCATGGCCGTGCCAGAAATATCTACGAAAAGTGAAAGATAATTCTCTGTGACTCAATTTTTGAACTTTAAAATGCGCATCTGGCTTCAGACAGGGGGCTCTTTGATGTGCTTAATGAATGTGAAGAATTTAAGTGGCTGTCAGACGAGCTCCTTACCGCAGTTGGCCTCGTCGGAGTTGTCTCCGCAGTCGTTCTCTCCGTCGCATATGAAGGGAGGGAGAGCACAAAGGCCAGTTCCGCACTGGAATCTCCCCGGCTGGCATTTGAACTCCGCTGCGAAAAAAGCCAACGCTGACGCTGAAACCCGGGGATGTACTGTACCACACTGGCAACCCGTTGTCCGGTTTGCCCTCTTTAATTAAGGGGAAGGTTAATTGTTTTGTGGATTAAACTGACTTAGCGTAAACAGCTGTAAGATTGTGATGTGAGAGAATATTGGTTCAATCCAGCATCGGTCAGCTGATTTCAGTTGAACCATCTATCCTTTCAAAATATTTAGAAAATGACACGTATCCAGAATGATTATATTAAGAAGTTTGCATTCGGTAACCTTGTCAATGGTAATGATGTCGCAATCTTAACATAACAACCATTGGCCCTGTCCACAGAGACACACAATCCCAACCCCCTGCTTCTCCACACACCTAATTGTAAACGTGCATCAACATTTCTAGTTACAACTCCCAGAGATTAAATGAACCTTTATTTAACCAGGATGGCCATCTGAGACTTGGCTTCCTCACTGGCAGTAACAATGTGGGGAATCACAATGGCAAGCTACTAAGCTGAAATAGTGTAGCCAATCAGATGCAAGAGGATAATTAGGTGACCAGATGCAGACAGAAACCATTTTCTTGCTATCCTAAAAAGAACTGCAGGATCGTTAAAGACCAGATCAGGACCTTGGGAACTGGGTTTTAGTTTGGTCCAAATAGAGAACCATTCCGGTCCAGACAGTGAAATGTGAACCCACTTGGCACCCTTCCAGCAACAACTTATTTTGCCCAGGAGGCTTCCCATCCAAATACTCACCAACACCAACCCAGCTTAACTTCAGCTGAGAAGGGAACAGGGTGGTTTTATATCAGTCATGGGACCAGAGTCATGTCGACATCAATAAATGTCCTACAGCTAGCTTGCTGGCTACACACTGTGCTTGGCGCTAGCTTGTAACTAATACATGATTCACGGCGCATTTAGCCATATTGCCAATGTCAAGCTAACTCACAAGTCTCATCCGTAGGAACAGAGACAAGTACAGTATGTGAAACACTCAGCATGCCCTGCTGAGATTTCAGGCAAATATCACCATTTTACAGGATTTCAGTGGAAGAAACACAGGAGAAGCAGAATGCAGAAAGGCAGAAATCTCAAAGGCTGTTTTTTTTCACACATACTGTAGTTCAAAAACATCAGACACTCCCGGCAATTTTTAAAAGATTTGAAAGATGCTTTTTCCCTCCCGTGCACTTATCACACACAGCAACCCTTTCAAAGTAGGGAGGGATCACAGCTTAAAGGACGGCGAAAGAAAGAGTGTTCAGGGTGTCGGGTGCGATGAATCCCGCCTGAAGCTCGGCTGCGGCGAGCCACTGCGAATAAAACCTCAAATGGCGGAACTCACGGCAGTCCGCAGGCTCGTCCGACCCGTCGCCGCAGTCGTCCACCGTGTCACACTTCCACCAGAAAGGAATGCACTCATCTGTGCCACAGCGGAACTACAAGCATGAACCAGGAACCAAAAAAAAAAGGAAAACACATATCACCGGAGGCACAGAAGAATTTTAGTTTAGATGTATCGTAGACAAAAGACTAAAACAAACCTAAAAAAAAATTAAAACACGCAAACAGGATTGGCAGGCACAGATGTTTACAAAGAAACACACACCACTTTAAACTTTGAAATAATAGAGCGACAGCCAAAATGTTTTGTGAAAATGAGTAATTGAACACTTTCAGCTGCAGCTGTGTCTGTGATATGCCTGTATGAGTCTTTGTGATTATGTGCACTGGCAGTGATGTGATGATCCTTTTATTTTATTTTTACAGAGCTGAGATAACAGTGCATTTAAAATGCAAGCACGGCACCTCCCCAAGCTTTCTAAAGTCTCAGTTTTTTTAAATAAAGACTTAACTTCTGAAACATATTCATGGCAATGTCATATGCAGTGTTAAATACATATTTGAAAAGAATATGTTCAACTGGCGAGCAATATCTATGATAAGATGCTGATTTCATCTGTTGGATTCAGAGTTACACAGGTGACACAAAATGTGACGTGCGTACAGATATCTGAAAGAAAATGCAGCACAACAAATACCGATGATGCCAGACAGAACTCTCATACCCGCGCGGCGAGGGGCAGGTGGAGGGGCACTCACCTGGCTGGCGGTACAGTTTGATAAGCAGGTCTTGTTGTCGGCGCCCAGGTAAAAGTTGACAGGACAGGCGCATTTGTATCCGCCCCCGGGGGACAGCAGACATAGGTGGCTACACCCCCCATTGGTCACCTGACACTGGTGTTTGGGAACTGTGCAGGGGGAGGGGAGAGAGGCACACTGACATCAGTTTTTAAAAAAAATCTATCTTACTCTTTATGGGAACTGTGAGAAATAAATGTTTAAAAAAGGGAGAGGCGATTAAAGGGGAGTTGATTACCGTCAGGCTGCCGGAAAGGGTGGTAGACTTTGATGTCGGTGATAGTCTGCCAGGTGCTCAACAGCTCCACCTGCTGAGCCCCCGTGGTTTTGTGCGCGCGGTTGAGCGATTTGGACTTCCCATCGGTCCAGTAGATGTAGTCCTCAAACAGCGTCAGTCCCACCACTCCGTGGATGTCTTGATTGGGCACTGTGAAGAGGTGGTGCCAGGTTACTCGCACTGCCTGGGAAGGCTACCAGATAAAATAGCCCATACAGCACAGAGCGGAACAGGTGAAACTACAAACCTCCCGGAGAATTCTGGCAACAATCTGTCAGACCTGCCTGTTCTTCACTGCTGGTAAAGACGTGTGCAAATTGAAAACCTTCTCCACGGAGTGAAGCGGGGGAAATATTATTGTAATTGAGATATATTGGCTCTTGGGGCTGGTAAATTGAAAAAATCGCAAAAAAATAAAAATAAAACGCTATGCCTGAAATTTCAATTTCTTTTTAATATACTTGAAGGCTGTTTCTGGGTTCAGCTAAAGACGGCACACAAAATGTAAACTGTTCATTAAGTAAGTGTGACATGTGCCAGAGATCACTATGAGTAAGTTACTTTCACAGTTATGACTGATTGGTTTAAAGACCATTATCCATTAGCCATTATCCATTAGCCATTATCAAACACACACAATAAGAGATTCACAAGTTAAAAGCAAATGTGTTTTGACAAGTCTTTGATGAGAATATTAAACAATAAATGCCCTTATTTAAAGGTTCATATTTTTATGAATTTTTTTTTGAGTTTCCAACATGAAGAAAAGTATGCAGTGTGAACAAAATATACTTCCCCAATACAAATAATTCAGCATCATCTAAGTGGAAAACAGAAACACAGGCCTTTATTTAATCAAAGGTTAATGTAATTCTTCAAAAACACATGTTGAGGAGTTTGTGATTTCTGAACTCACCCAAACGGTTTCATGACAGAAAAAAAAAAAAATAGCAATAAGCCTAATTCTTTATTTCAAATGTTCAAACTCAAAGTTAATGACAAATGTTTATTGACGCCCAGCTACAATTTTGGCCAATTTTAACAATTTATGGAAGGGTTCACTAGTGAAATTCTGCCAGTGTGTGTAAAAAGTTGTGCAAAAGACTGGACCGAGACCGTAGGACATGACCTTGAGAACTTTTCAGGAAAAAGTTACACAATTACAATGAGCACATTAGGCCAATCTCTGTTCAAGACTCACTTTTACATTATTACAACTGATGACAGTGAAATGTATAAATAGCAGAAAGAAAAATTAACACATTAATCTGCTTTCAGTGCCCATCTTAATAGATCTTACAAAGAAAGGATGCAGCAAACCGGAAGGTCTAGAATGATCTCTAAAAAGCTGTTTGCAACATCGAAACCATATTAGCAGTATTAATATTATAATTTGAATACTGCATTTTAATGGCAGTACAGGTTGTAATACGCAATACATCGCAATACATGTAAAATAGAGGGGTTGTATTACAATGTATAGTTTTACGTCCACATGGGGTGGACAAGGAGCCATTTAATATCATAACAATCAATGTTTCTTCATCATAAATGCTCGTTTTAATTACATTTCCATTGCCTAGTCTAGGTTCTTGCATGTTAAACAACAACACATAATTATTCTTAAACACTAAATCACAACTTCTTCAGTATTGGTGCGTCCTTAAAGGTTGATCCATATCCGTCACTCCTCTAGCAATGTTATGCAACATAACACAGTACTGCATTATGAAAGAACGTTCTCAGATATGCTTTATGGCAGAATTAAGAAAAGCATGCAGGTGCCTGAGGGAGACGTGGATGCATAGCACCCAATATCATGTTATCATGATGCCCGAGACTGCATTCCCTTGATGTTCCAAAAAATGAAACAAAACTGCACTACACTTGGTTGCAGTTGGGACGAAACAAGTTCAGGAACTGATTCAACGTAAACTGAAAATGGTCCTCAAGAACATAATCGACGTAAGAATGGATATTCAGGACCCCCTACAGGCTATGCCAGATAATTCAACTGCCTTTACTTTGGGAGGCGTGGCACAGGCTTTACTGTGTGTACATGGGAAGACCTGGGGCAGTGGTAAAGAATATGTGCAGTGCTGTACATTATTTATATGCTAAGGGGCCCCTAGCTCATGTACTGACAGAGGAATTGCTGTTTAGTTTGAGCATCTTCCTCAACGGTAAAATAGAGGCCCCGTAACTGTTATTAAAGCCGGCAACATTCTGGTTGCAGGCTCACTTTCCTAACTACTAGGCCACACTGGTGCTGTAAAAAATCACTGGGCTTTTACGCCTGCTTGACAAATTGATTATAATTGACTGTTCACCTGACTTGCTGCTGGAAAATTGCATTTTATTTTTTTCCATATTATTATTATTATTTATGTACAGTGACTGGGCAGAAGAGGGACAGGTGTTGATATTCTATGAGTGATCATCCTGAAACACCCTGGGGATCATCTTTAAGCTGTAAACTTTAGGAATAGAAAATAATGCAGGGATCTATGTTCTTTATCATGTAGCCTGCATTCCCCATCCAGGAACCCCCCCCCCCCCCCCCCCCAAATAAAACCAGGCAATCCCAAATAAAACATGGCTTCACCTCAGCTTAAGGGGATGCGGCCAAGGCAGACGGGTACGGACGTGACTACCCCACGGATCCCGTTAGAACGCCATCAATCAGAGGCCGACCGAGGAGAGGCAAGCAGAGATTAAAGCCGGCTGCCTGTCAGTTGTGTCTTTTCTTCTTTGATCCCAAGCAAAGGGAATTTAACAAGCGAGCAACGAGGCCAGCGCAGGTGGAGGATTTTTTAAAAAAAGAGCGGAAAAAGGGAGGAATGCGCGCAAGGAAGAATGGATCCTGGTGTGATAACGAGTGTGGGTTCCTGCTGAACTTGGGGGGAAAAAAAGGATTGATCCCCTCTCTCTCTTTCTCTCTCCCTGAGTCAGTGTCTCTGTAATGAAGTAGACAGAGCTCTGGGTGATAATGCCATTCATCATTCACAACCCATCTCTCCCCTCAGAAAGGCCCAATTAGGCTTGTGGAAATTAAAAGAAAAAAGGAAAAAAAAAAAGAAGCGACGCACACAGGTCGCTCCTGCTTCTAATTACACAAGTGGATACCGTATGCCTTTACTCACTTGTTAGCGAACACAGATTTAAAGAGACGCAGGCGGGGGGTCTCAGGGTAACGAATAATTAAAGCGTTCCGCTGCTTACCCTTGTGCCGTCGGGACCCGTCCATGTTGGCAAACAGGATGTGGTTCTCGTCGGCCCAGTATACCCTCCGGTTGGTGTAGTCGACGGTCAGAGCCGCGGGGCTGTAGATTTCGGTGTCGACGATTACGGCCCGCTGGCTCCCGTCCATGCCCACGCGCCCGATGTGGGGGTGCTCGCAGCAGTCGATCCAGAAAACATACCTTGAGAAGCGCGGAGGGGGCGATTTTTTGCATGCTTGCATATTTATTATTCTCACCCCCACGGCTCATTTCATTCAACAGCACCGATGGTGACCTTTACAGTGGGTAATCATAGCAACGTTTATAATGGCTCCCTCAACAGGCTGTCTGAGTCAATAATAATAATAATAACAATAAGAACTTTCACACTTTTATATGCTCGTTCTTTCATGTTGAAATGAATCACCACTTAAAATGTTCAAAGGCAGAATGCCATTTCTTTGTCTTTGATTCTTTACATGATTAAAGGCTAACGTCTGCCACACGTCTGGGCCATATCCTTTCCATGACCTGTTGCCAAAAAATCCTTTTCAAAACAAACAGATTTCCATCTAAACAATGTGACGGAAATCTGTTAATGACTCTCTCAAAATAAGTGAAACACATCTGCAAGAAAAAAGATCTTTTAATATGGGGCTTGATTTTATTTTAGTTTGTGTGTGCTTGTCCACCTCCGGTTGTTCTGCATGCTATTTTCTAGTGTTGGTTATCTATACAGTGCAGTTTGTACTGTATTTGTACAGTGACACAATTTTTGTTGTTTTGGCTCCTCACTCCAGCACGTATTTAAAATGAAACAATAAATGTAAGGCCAAAAGCAGACTGTCAGCTTGTCTGTCTAGACTGTCAATTCCATGTAGGAATTATAGCCCTTTTTATACATAGTCCTTGGTTAAAAAAAAGGACCAAAGGCAATTGCAGAAATAAATATAATCTTAAAGTCATCATATTTAGTACTTGGTCGCAAATCATTTGCACTTGATGACTGCCTGGAGTCTGTGATTGAAAGACATCACCAGATACTCAGTATCTTCCCTAATGATGCTCAGCCAGGCCCTAACTGTAGCAATTTCAGTTCCTCTTTGTTAGTCTTAGTCTGCCAAGTTTGCTATCGGTGCTCACCAGCTCTTGCTTCTTAACAATGTACCAAACTGTTTATTCTGAGACATGCATTCAGAAACATCGTTTTCACTATGTTTATTTTGAGAGAGCCAAGGTATTTGGTACATCGCTGATCGATTTATACAGATTTATCAACCCCATAATGGCCTGCTTTACTTTTACACTTATTTAGTTCTCATGTTGAGAGACAACAGCAACAGACTCCAATTGCAAATGCCAAACCTACAATCAACGCTTGACCTTTTGCTAGCCTTCTTGTACATTAACTAATGATGCAACAACACACAGCTGACTTTTGGTCCCCTAAAATTGGAGAAACTATGTATAAAAAGGGCCATAATTCCTACATGGACCATGCACTATGGATATAAATGCCCTCAATTTAAACTAGACAGTCTGCACTTTAACCTGATTTTCATTGTTCAATTTCAAATCCAATGTGCTGGAGTACAGAGCTAAAATGATTAAAATTGTCTCACTGTCCAATTACTACTGGAACGCACCGTGTACAAACGTAAACAAAACATAATATTAAAGTAAAAACACAATGAACCAAAGTAAAAGGTGGGGTGTACCCAGTCTGTGGATCCAGAGCCAGATTCCTGGGGTTCCTCAGGCCTGAGCCCACCAGGATGGTGGGGTACAGGCCGTTGACCTTTGACACCTCCACGGTCGCCTTCTCTGCATCGCACCAATACAGGTTCTTTCCTATCCAGTCCACGGCCAGTGTGCTGGGAACGGCTGTGCGGTGAACTATCTGTATGGGGGAAAAGGCCAGCATGAAGGCAACAGGATCATCTGACCCAACACACCTACCAGGCTCCGTCCTTCTGCTACCTGTGGGCATCCTGTAAGGTTAACATGACAATCAGTGTTACTGGTTATTAATGGGCCGCTCTGATTTCTTGGCGATACCACACTTTTGCATTTCCGAGAGTGTAATGTGCCGTTATAGGGAGGTCCTTTTTCATTTTACTTTTTATTATTTCACCAGATAATTCAACTGAAAACTAATTTTGCAGAGACAATCTGGGAAATCAAATTTGGTCGGGAATGCAAGGGATTGTGCGGCCAATCTGATGTAGGGGTGATTAGTTTGTCAGATGTACAGAGCAAGTCTTTGTAGGTTTATCACCAGGACATTAGGATTAATGACTCTACTCTTTGAAAAAGTGCCATGGGATATTTAATGACCACAGCAAGACTTTAATTTAATGTCTCATCTGAAGGATGGTACCTTCTATAGCACAGTGCCCTATCACACTGCGGGGGCATTGGGTTTCTTTTTTCTATTTGGTCCAGAGGGAAGAGTGTCCCCTACTGGTCCCCCAACACCTCTTCCAGCAGGAACCTTGTTTTGTCAGGTCTCTGATTCAAATACTAACCAAGCCCGTATCTGCTTAGCATCAGCACTTTGACATGCGAGTGGTAAGAGGTGGTATGGCTGCTTAAAATAAGCTGTTAGCCATGAGGAGGGTATATGGTACAATGGCTGCTTAGATTCAGCAGTTAGCCATGAGAAGGGTACAGGTTAGCATGGCTGCTTAGCTTCAGGAGTTAACCCTGAGAAGGGTACAGGGTAGCATGGTTGTTTTGCTTCAGCAGTTAACCATGAGAAGGGTACAGGGTAGCATGGCTGCTTAGTATTAGTAGTTAGCCTTGAAAAGGGTACAGGGTAGCATGGCTGCTTAAGTTAGCCATGAGAATAAGCCTGCCTTTGTTCAGCTCAGAATGCAATTCTGTGGCCTATGTCTCTGGCTGATTTCACCTATTATGAAGGCATGCTCACAGGCACTCAGTTCCTCATTACTGAAGAGACCTTGATTTATATATTCAGTCAGTTGGGATTTAAGTTATGTTATGTATGCCAAGTGCACTTTCTTTGGAAGAAAACTATGTTTGCATTCCTTATGTTTGAGATGTGTTCCCTCCCGTGGTTAATTAAGGAATTAAATCAGCATATTGCATTCATTCACAAATTCAAGGGGAAATTAGAAGTTTAAATGAAAGTACACACATGACTAGCTACAATTTGCATTAAGATACAAAAAATGAAGACATTTCAGAAATAAAGAAAATTATATTTTGCCAAAGATGGATAATTTAAGACGGAAAACCTTGACTGCTGCTATTGTTGAAGCTAACACACTGATTTGTTTTACTGCCATGAACATAATGAATGTCTGAATAAGGTTCCCTTTGTCCACAATACATGAAATGAGAAACTCATATAAATAATGACACTATAATAACTCCTACACTGAGCACAGATATTATATTTCTTTTTTGTTAAAATAAGAATTAACTCAGTTGGCAAAAAAAATAATGCACATGACAGCTGGCAGACCAAACCAGTGCCTTTTTACACAATATATAGCACAATTTTAAAACAAAGCAACCCCTCGAAAAAGAGCTTTTTAAGAGACATTGAATGCTTTGAGGTTTTTTTATACTACCGAACACACCCCAATACATTCACAGCAAACAACACTGTACCTGAAGTAGTCATTAAAACAAAAAAAAGTAATGCTTTAAAAAGTCTTTACAAACATGGAACATGGAAAGTCTGAGAGGTTAGTTTGCAAAAAGCTAAAACTCATTTGAGTCACTAATCATTATTGACTGCTACTCATGAAAGTGGAGCTCCAGGCCTTTCTTTGTATTGATTTGAAAGATCGCCTTATCTAAAAGTGAAGGTCAAGAGACTGTGAAATGTCAAACTTTGAATGCACACGGAGATACAGTAAACAATTTGATAAATGGCTGGCACTCTGGTAATTTAGTTCATCAAATGCCGTTTTCTTTTTCCTCCTTCCTGCGCTGAAAGTAACACATCTGTGTTCACATAAATGAAAGCTAGAGCTTTTGAAATGCTGCCTTCGCTGAAAATCATCATAGGTTTTTTTGATGCGAGGGTGCGATCACCGGCTCATTTGAGGGGAAACTGCATGAATGTTTAAGTACAAATCTGTTTTATTCTGACAACACCGCAAAGCAGCTAGGGCTGAGTGCACATCTCAGTATGAAGGAACATAGTTCTGGGAGGATGGTTCCTTCACAAAGCTTAAAAGGTAAAATGATGGCAGCAGTGTAGAGTAATGGTTAGCGAACCGGGCTTGTAACTCAAAGGTTGCAGATTTGATTCCCAGATAGAGCACCCCATCGTACCCTTGACCTGAATTGTACTTAAGCTGAATTGCTCCAAATATCCAGCTGTATAACTGGTTTGCATGTAAACATGAAATGTAATTATGTTTGAAGAAGCTGATGAATTCGGATCAAAAACAGTCTATGAGAGGGTGTAGAGTTCGCTGGAACAAAATTCCTGTGTACAAGGATAATATGTAATCACTACAACAGTGTGCAAACTCAGCAGCATTACTGTACATGCCAACACACTATACATACATACAACAGCATGAATGAACAAAACTTTGCCAGAAAAGTAAAATGAATAGGTAAAATACTCGTAACCTAAAAGAGGTTGTTGTCATGGTGCTCTCAGCGACTTACACCCTAGTGTGAGACTGAAGTCTACGAGTAGGCCTGGATTATTATTTACGTCATTGAGAACCACCACAATGCCTTTGCTCTATTTGGCCAGAAGCCACATGTTTTATTATTTCTGAAGGCAAGACAGAATGTCCCAAGTCATTAATGATTTAATGTTACAATGTTTCATATACTCCTTGAGCCAGCTTTGTTTCCTGTATTACCCTATATCAAAGGATTCGATGTACAGACAAAACAAGATTCTATGTGAACAACAACAAGGACTGGCCTACCTTAACCTGCATTCTAAGGACAAGCTTATTTCAAAGGACAAGCGATTAAAGTTACTGCCAACAAGGCCTGCTAACTGACAAGTAAATTATTAATGCTGCTGCATAATGTCGAATAGCACATGGTGCAGAATAAAATGCCAGTGGGTAATATATTTTACAATTTACAGCTTAGTCATTTAGCAGATGCTTTAAGCCAAAAAGGCAAAAGTGAATTTCGCATGGAAAGCAAACACCATTACAGATAGAGATAGGCAAAGATACACCCTTCGACATCAATTGATCATTGAAAATCAAGTGCCACCATCAAGGTCCATGCCTAAAGACCTGTGAAATAAGGGGTGAGAAGAACGTGTTATTTCTTTCTGAGGTACGGTCCGAAAAGGTAGGATGTTTGTGGAAAACAGTTATTGAATCTGACTTCATGTCAAATGGCTACAGATGTGTGTAGATATAGTTCACTAGCAATGTTTAACAAATTATTTCAGTGTTAATGCGGTGATAAAAGAGCCACTGATGGTGGTTGCGGTCATTCGTTTTTAATTGTATTAAGGTGTTTTACCATTTATCTTATATTTCACCTTTAAACCCAAAGGGCTTGTTCATTCACATTTGTTAGTGCTAAGTTTATTGTCAATATTATGTCAGGAATTTTGGCTATCGTAATATGACCGTGCTCCAGACAGGACAACTCTGATCGGACACACATTCATATTTTAACCATAAATAAGCAACACCTCAACCTACAGTTGCAAGAAAAAATTACTTGGATTTCTCATTAAATGCGGTTGTGGCATTCACAATAATATACAAACACAATCTACTTAAGCTAATAACAAACAGATAATTGTACTTCTTGTCAATACTGAGTGCATCATTTAAACATTCACAGCCTAGTTTGGAATAAGTATGTGAACCCCTAGGCTAGTAACTAATGACAAAAGCTAATTTGAGTCAGGTGTTCCAATCAATGAGATAAGATTGGAGGTGTGGGTTGGAGGTGCACTGCCCACACAGTCTGGTTACTGACAGTCTGTTATTCTCAAGAAACATCTGTTCATGTGAACCACGCCCTGATCAAAACAATTTTTAGAGGATGTTAGATGAAGAACTGTAGAGATGTATAAAGCTGTCAAAGGCTACAAAAGTATTTCTAAAGGCCTGGGTGTTCATCACTTCACAATAAGACAAGCTGTCTACAAATGTTGCTACCATCTCTAGGAGTGGGCATCCTGCAAAGATCACAGCAAGAGGTGCAGTGTGCAAAAAAGAAACCTAGGGTAAAAATCACTTGAACTTGATAAAGTCTTTGTTCATGGGAAACCACTGCTCTCCAAAAAACACTGCTGCACGTTTCAAGTTTGTAAAAGACCATCTAAATGTTCCCCAACGCTTCTGGAGCAATGTTCTATGGATGGATCAAACAAAAGTTGAGCATCATTGTTTGGGGCTGCTTTGCTGCCTCAGGGCCTGAACAGCAATCACTGAGGGAACAAATAATTCAAAATTGCATCAAGATATTTTACAGAAGAAGGTCAGGGTAGCAGTCCATCACCTGAAGGTTAATAAAAGTTGGGTGATGCCACATGACAATAACCCAAAACCCATGAGTAAATCGACAGAGTGGTTTTAACAGAAGAAAATTAATGTTTTGGAATGGCTAAGTCAGACCAGACCAGTCCAGACCTTAACACAATTCAGATGTAGCATGACCTGAAGAGGGCTGCTCATGAAATAAATCTGAAATTAACTAAAGCAGTTTTTCAAAGAGGAATGATTTAAAATTCCTCCTAGCCATCATGCAAGTCGGATCGGCATCTATAAGAAGCATTTGGTTGAGGTTATTGCTGCTAAACAGGTCCTTAGAGTAATTAATGCAGAAATCCAGGTAATTCCAAAGGGTTCACAAACTTTTCCTAGCAACTGTATCTGCGCCTCTCAGATACCAGCTCCTTTATAAAAATTTATACATAAATAAATAAATAAAATAACAGGCGAACACTTATCCCTTTGTGATAATAACAGGGCAATACAATATAAAATTGTAATTGTAATGAAACATATTTAATGTTTGATGCTGTAGCTGCAAATGCATATAGAGAGAGCTGCTAATCGTGGTGATCGTTCAAGTGAATGGGTAAAAGCTTCTTAACCAATTATAGAAAACAGTAGAAAAACAGGTTCAGGACAATTACCTGTTAAATTATTGTTCGCCTCCCACTTCCACTGACATTTACACTGCAACCAGTTCACTTGACGCAGCCATATTGAGAAGCTGAAAGCTTAGAGAAATTACTTCCACCCCCTTCTCTCCTCATCCCCAGCCTAATGTGAGTCTGCTGCAGATCTACTGCCATCAACACAGCTTTAAAAATACTTACGCTGCTCTTCAAATATTAAAAAAAAAAAAAAAAAAAAAAAAGAAAAATACTATGTACAAAAAAAAATTCATTTTAAAGGGATTTTTTTTTCTTTTTCCTTTTTGACTAGCACAGCACAGTGTGAAAATCCACCAGGGACCCTTGCTCAGATGGAGCTTAAAGCACCATTATTCCCTCCCATTACACATAATGAGTTGGGTTCCTTGGCAGGTGAAGTACAGGCACACCTGCCCATCCGTCAATCATTGATTGCGTTACTGTGATTGGCCAAAGACACGCCTCAGTGCGGTTCTGTCCTTGGCCTCCAAACAGCAGTTTCAACACTGCAACTGCACAGTGTCAGAGACCTGGTTGCGTGCATACAGATGCCCTTATACTTAAGAGCGGCCGTTTGTGCTGAGCAGACAGTGTGCACCTACTAGGTGAAGGCTGTGTCTAGTTGATGGCTGAAGTGAGTTAGCTAACTGTTACTGTAAAACTCTTAAACTCCTTGACAGGTACTACACAAAGCAAACCATATTATTATATACTTTTTTTAGTATACAACATCCAAGATAGACAGGGTGGCAAGATATAACAACAACAACGACAATAATATTAATATTTATATTAAAAAGCATGTGACTGCACAACATTTAAAGGGTCTCAAGAGCAACACCCAAATGCCTATTGCATTGTATATTACATCATGATGCGATGCAATGAAATGCAACATAATATAGCCCTCATTAAGGAAATTAAATCTCTGCTGCAATAGAACTGCAAACCAGCTGAAATAAAATAATGTGGACCTCAGCCTCACTTGCAGTCTGTTCCGAGTAGTGGGTGTTTACACAGAGGCTAGGAATAGCTGTGCAAACCTACCACTCACCCAGAGTGTAATCTGAGCAGAGCGAGAGGGACGTGGGTGCACAGGGAGGATTAATGGCGTCCTTGCTGCTGAGACCTCAATATAAGACCATTATGCGCAGGCATATCCTCGGGCGGTCCTACTGAGTCCCTGCCCTACCTTCAGGTCACTCCCATTCAGTCGCATTCTGTTTATCCTGCGTCCACTGGGTCTGCTTGAGTCAATCCAATAGATAAACTCCTTCCTGTAGTCAAAGTCTATGGCAACGATATTGCTGAGGCCCTGTGGGAGAGGAGGGGGGAGAAGGGTGGAGGAGAAAGACACTGTTAGATGGAATACACTTTGGCCTAAACCTCTTCAAATTCCCATCGAGAATAAGGATATTTGTGGATTACTTAAATGGGTTGTAGGGATGCTTGATAAAACAAGAAGAAAAAAGCTGGAAGAGACAGTTTATTTGGTCAAGCCTTTCAAAAGCCAGTCTTAAAGGATTGTTGCCTTGGTGTGTGCATGGTGAGTCCAGTAGAATAGACCATGGACTATTTTGAGAACAGTTTATTTTCGCCTTAAAATAAATAAACACCTGCAATTTAAAATACAAGGGGCTAAAGATACCCTTTAGGCAATACACAAGACATTTCTGTCAAACATCAGAAATACAGACAAAACATTTAAACACAACAGCAAGAGCACTTTGTACTGTAAGAGGAAACTTCAACATTATTCGACACCATTGTATAGTTAACAGGAAAATACAGATTTTCTGGTGGTGGATTTACAATATGTTCAACTTATAACTGTTTAGGGCTGTTTTATTACACAGCCAGTGATTGGCTCCTGAGGAAAGTATTAATTCCCAATGGTTCCAAAAGTAGTCCAGGCATGGTCGCCAGCCAGGGAAAGCTGTGCCGCTCAGTTCCCCAATCCAGCTATACACAAATAAAGTGTATTTTGTGGCTACATTGCTAAATAAAATAACTTGTGAAATTTATTTCATTTGGTTCTCATTGCCTTTATGAGAATACACAACAAGAAGAAACCTCAATATTATTTGACACAAAGGAAGCATTTTTATTGTTTTACACAAAAGGCCACATTTTGCTTCTGAGTGAGTTTTTGTTATTATTAAATGGCAGGATTTCAAATTCATGCCTTGAGCTGAAAGAAGTTCAGTCTTCTCTTTGTAAAAGAAAATCGCAATATTTTGTGGTCTCCACTGGATGGGACTCAACTGCTACATGAAACGCAAAAGAAAGAAATAGGAAAGAGAACAGACTGATATCAAAGCAATATTTCTGCCTGTGTACATAGCTGCGATGATCAGAACACATCCCTGTCAATCAGAACCCGTTGTCGATGAAGACAAGAGCGCCTCGTCTCTCTAGTTCACTGTGGGTGTTTGGCTACAGTACCAGGAAAAATGACAGGTGAAACTGGGCCTGACGTCTTCATTAGCAAAACACTTTAGACAGATGCTAAAAAGATCCTTTGGGACTTCCCAAGCTTCAGAAGGAGGATAAAGATCTTGAACCCATGCCAGACTCCATAGCTCTGGCAAATCAGTGGTGAGGCAAATGTCTTTGTTTAGAGTCACAATGCAGCATTAAACCTGGAGGAACAAATCAAATGGTTCCTCATCAGATTAAAGCTAGCTGAAGCCTTCAGAAGATGAATTGCTGGAGAATTTGAGCATCCGTCCAATGCGCTGAACTTAGGCAGATTGATTGCATAATATCAATGCTCTATTTATAGAAATGCCGTTTAGGTCAAGAATATGAGACCGTTTTGCAATTTGTCGCTGATTACATTACCATCTACTTCAAACATGTGCAAGTATCATCTCTTTGCCCGGGGTCAATGCAGAGCAGGGCAGACTCTAGAGGGAGCAAACCAGCTGCAGACACAAGAGGGTACTTCCACTGAGCGTTCATTAATCCATAAGGCAATAAACATGAATGATCGCTGACAATGCCCAAGGACGGCCATAAAGAGAATGCGTTTTTGTAATGGGGCATGTGGAAATCCCACTATGGAATGGCTTGAAATTTCAGCTTTCTGTGACTTCTTCATATTAAGGAGAATTGGCTCAATATCATGCTAGTGACCATTTAATCAAATGAAGACATTGAATGGGAGGGGGAAACCATTAAGTGTCTTTTCCACCTTGAGATATGGCGATTAGGATCACCTTCCCATTTAAAAGGGTCCAAAGAGCCACACAATCGAAAATCAGCCAAGCTCACACAAATCACCCGCAATCCGAACCGCAGGACTTTATAGCACATTATCAGGATGCATTATTAAAATTCTGGGTGAAGTCAACAGAGTGTGTTGAGTGTGCTTCACTGTGACAGCCAACCAATCATAAGACCTCTCACTCAGACAGAAACACGCTGTTCAGAGTCACCTTTTTGAGATGAAATCCCACCCACATGATATCTGGTTTGTTAGAGTTCAAGGGCCTTATTTAGCAAATGGCAGTATGACCAAATTTGTTCGCAAGGTGTGCATTCCGTGATTTTGATGAATCAGATGCAATTGAGACAAACAATAATTTCTGACAAACAAATATTCAAACAATGTACTAATTCTGGCTTGAAACACCTCTTTCCAAGAATAACACTAACTATACAGAGCGTTTGTGCCCTCTGGCTTCCTGACTACAGGACTGACCCTCCTCTGAGCCACGTTCACAATTGCCATCTCTGGTCAACCAAGCCATAATTAAGTGCCTGTCCCCTTTCTCTTGTGACCCTGCAATAAACTTGCTGCTTGATTGATTAGGCACCGGTTTGGGGTAGGAACTCCCCCCCCCCCCCCCCCCCCCTTTGATAAGAAAATGGAAAGTCCGATTTAATGCACTTTAAACATTAAAGCGGTAAAACATGTTCAGCTCCAATACAATGAGTCAATCAAATGTCCGGGTGCCCAAAATCATCGACCAGTGTGGTTCCAGGGAATGCACGTGGGGTTCCATCATGTCAGTGACTTTGTGAGCATAAAACTCACCGAAAAAAATTAAGAACTTGATAGACTTTGCTGTGCGCCCCAACTCGCATCGCGTCTGATCAGAGCTGGCCTGCTATGGTTTGCAAAATAAACCAAGCTGGTTTATTTCCCATTGACAGCTGTTTTTAGGAACAAGTACAGACCTTTCCTCTCTCGTGGCCGGACCCAAGCAGAGATCTGTGCACATTCAAAGTCATCTTGACTGGAACCCCGTTGTGACACCGACTTCAAAGTTTCACAGGAGTCCACGCACCTGCCGTAACCTTGGACACAGCTGACGCATCACCTAACGGAATTAAGGTCTGGCCTCCCCTATTATTGCCGTTAAGTATTGAAATGCATTTCTGACATCAAACAATAGGACAGCGTAAAACTTGTATGACCTGATTGGGTCATGTTAATGCTGCATGCTGTGTTTTGTTTTGCTATGCATGTGTTGGTCTGGAATGGCAAGTTCCCTGACCCTGTTGTTTTACCTTGTTAAAATGAGACTGATTAAACCAACTAACCACATAATACAGAGTAGGGTCTCACTAGCCCATATCACAAACTAATCACAGTTGAATGGTAGTACTGTTATCTTCTATATTTATTAAGTCATAATTTCCTCTGATGAAGAATTGTATATTACTCCTCATATTTTTCTAATTATTGTTTTCAATTAGCCTATTCACATATTCATTATATATATACAATAAAATATATATCATTTCTACAAGCCATTTTCTACATTATTTCACTAAGGTGGGCTCTACAGACGCACAGGATTCTGAATGGTTGCTGAACTTCATTTGTTCTGAATAAACTTGACCAAACCTCTCTACACAAGCTTTGAAATATCAGTGAAGTCACATATTAATGGAATGAGTCATCCAAATATTAGATGCCTCATGTTCTGCAGTGGGAAAAGCATATTTATAAGACTTGAATGGGAAAATATGTCACAAGTGTGTCACATCCCCTTGCTAGGTGGTAACTAATTAATTTATTACGTAATTGATAGTGAATTATTATAAAAAATACTGTTATTTGGGTCATCAAACAAATCCATTGAAACATTAATGATTTTGCCAATTGATAATCTTGTGCAATGAAGGGTGTTTGTTTTGGGCTTCAAAAGTGAATAGACCTCAGCAGGGCAATACACGGTCTGTATAGTCATATAACATGTACTACTGAGCATGCTCAGTGGGATATTTTCTGAGGACTCCATGGTACTGAATGATTTAATTGCTCCAACCAGAACATTTAAATCAATGTGCATAATGTGGGCCATTAAGGGAAATTAAATCTGTATGACATTAAATATCCCATGTATTTTTCAGTGAACTTTAAAAGCTGTCTGTGCCTCTATCTCCACTCCTGTGGCCAGTTGGATCCTAAGTATACTTACCTCAACTAAGGGTGAAATAAAGTATTCAGTTAATCCCCAACAATCGCACAAATTTCTTAATGTTGCTTTTTGATTAGATATAAAGTGATGAGGCAATAATTACACTTTAAGCAGTCAATACAATTGATTTCAATGTGTTGCTTCAATAAAAGTAATGATGGTATGTCCACAGCAAAAATAATCTCTGACATATCGCATTGTGATGGATGCTCAATAAATGATTATTCTCCCTTTTTATGAATCAGAGCAAGTGAATCAAAAAATGACGCTGTTGAAGACATGACATTGGGCATTTCAAACAGAAAAAAATAAGATCAAATTCTCAAGGAGAAAATAGGCTTATTATCATGAAAGCAAAGGGAAGATGTCTAATTGCTTAAATTCTTTTGAGCCCAAATTAAAAAAGACATTAATGCATTGCCACAACTTTTCCTGGTGCTTCCCATTCAGAGAGGGACCTGATAATATCTTATTTCCTTTCGAGTTATTTATTCACCAGGAGTTTTTTCCTTAAAGAAATCACAGAATAAGGCAGCCACCAATATAAACAGTTACAAAATTCCTGAATGAATACATTTTTTTACCTGTTTCAAAAGGGTATAATTGGACCCATCCACACTTATTTTGCGTATTTCGTGATGGTCAGCGAGTATAAGGAAGGGCTCTTCCGCTGGAAAAGAAGTGAACAGAATGATGTTTGCAAAGTGCATGCACCTCCCTGCAGATCCCTGAATAAAAATAACACTGATACATAAGCCACAAGCAGTGAATCACAGAGGCAGCACACACAACAGTTAAATGAGCTCTCAGATTAGCACAACTCAAGGCGGTGAACAATGTTCTTGAATACATGCCAGCTAACCCTGGCATAAACTGTCATACATCTCCCAAACCCATTCCTCCCACATCCCACAGCCCTCTGCTTCTGTTCCCCCGCTAACCTCCTAAACTTTGATTGTCTGATTCCTGTCAGATGACACACGGGGGATTTGGAAGTGTCAGCCATGTCTAAACACCCCTCACCTGCACAATTTTTGCGATTTCTAAAGGTGAATGCTTTCTACAGATGACAGACTTATACCGATGACCTCATTTATACAGATGACTTCTTTCACCAGATGACTCATTTCTACAGGTGACAAATTTATGTAGGTGACTCATCTCT
The DNA here is from genome assembly GCF_013347855.1 of Anguilla anguilla. Classification (NCBI taxonomy): domain Eukaryota; kingdom Metazoa; phylum Chordata; class Actinopteri; order Anguilliformes; family Anguillidae; genus Anguilla; species Anguilla anguilla. Next base: position 19,516,160 of record NC_049203.1, read on the forward strand.
ACAGGTAACTCCTTTCTACAGATGACTAATTTCTACAGGTGATTCAATTCACTGGTCACTCTTCTCTTCTCCTATTGAACTGACGTGACTCAATTCAATAGGTCACTCTTCTCTACAGGTAAATCTTTTTTACAACTGACTCCAGGAGGATGCCAGCTCCACCCTTTGCCCCCTAACCCCATTCACCTCAGCCAATCAGATCCCAGATCCAGGTGCGTTCTACAGGATGGTACACAAAGTAAACCTTAAAATAATACCTGACAGAGACTTGCAGGCGTTGGGATTTCCGGCTGGTGCTTCGTAGCCATCCGCACACAGGCACTTGAAAGAGCCGTAGGTGTTGATGCAATGCTGGCTGCAGGGCAGGCTGGAGGAGCACTCGTCGATGTCCATGCAGGTCTTCCCATCGCCCTTCAGCTGAAATCCCGGCCAACACTTGCACTGGGTGAACGGGAAAACAAAAAGGGGAATCGTCAATTTCGACTCCTCAATGGCTGTACACAATGCATCTGCAACACGCAACCCAGCCGAGGGATGAATCAATGCGCTACGAATCAGTTCTCTCCACATGTCCTCATGATGAACTCACGGTGCAGCAGACCTGCTCGTGGAAATAAGAGGAAGGTGAAACTGAAAGATACAGCAGAAGATATTGGCTTTCAAGCTCACTCTGAAAAACACAATACTTGCCATGAAAATGGGCACTGCCACATTTAATGGTCAAATACGATGATTAAATGATTGTTTTAATGATTTTGATTTTAATGATTTAATGGAAAACAAAATGATTGTTTTTAAATGAACTAGGCAGTGCTCTATACCATTAGATATCGAATTCAATGAACCTCCTCTTTGGGGCTACTTGCAAGCTATACTTACAAGAGAATAACAGAAAATAGATCTGGAGTCCAAGCAGAAAATGCCATTGTATTCCTGAAAGTAGATCTATTCTTGTTCATATATCAACGAGAAATGAACTGAATAAAAATCAATATAAGTAACGTAAATATAATAGTAAAACAAGCCCGCATTCATTTATCATTTTGTTGTGTTAATGAGCCATTATTAGGCATCTCCCTCTCCTTGCTTCAGATAAGTGAAATTATGTAGAACACCACCATTTAACATAATGGAATTCAAAAATGTATAAGCAAATAAATAAATGTGAATCCAATAACAGGCAAGACAGTGAAGCCATCTACAACACTGGTGCACCACAAGGCCCTGTCATAGAGCCATAATGTCTTACTGTTTGGACACCCCCCCCCCCCCCCTCAGTATGTGTTGCCAATGCTTTGTAAAACACATTACAATAAACTATAGTGCATGAATTATAAAACAGTAAACACAGACAAATGATTATTGGATGAAGATAATTAATAAAATAAATGACAATTAATTATGATTTATGAACATCACAGCTGTCCCTCAGCCTGTGACAGGTAGCAACAAATTTTGGCAGCAGCTTTCCTCTACCAGGAGAATTAGAATGTTTTGAGATTCAGGTAGGTTTGGGAAGTTTGAGACTTGTTCTGTGAGTTCGGGGAAGAAATGTTATCTAATGTTTCTGTAGTTTTCACATTTAATGAGGAAATGCAGTGCTGTCTCTACCTTCTCTTTGTTGCAGTGGGAGCACAGCATCTCCTCCCTGGGCAGCCAGGTCTGCCTGTCTCTATCGCCAGGCCTGCCTGTCTCTATCGCCAGGCAGTGCTCGCTGAGTCTGTACTTTGTCAATGCTTTCCTTAGCTTTTTGTTTTTCACTGGTCAGGTAGTCTGCAACAGTGTAGTCTCAGTTCAGGCCAAATGACATGGCAATTTATTTTGTTTTTGTTGTGCTATGGTTTGGTTGATTCTGATTGGTTGAGTTGGAATGGGGCTGTCCTGAGGCTGGATGGTGTTAGAGGGGGTTAGCGAACTGAGCCTCAGGACCAGCTGGTTGAGAGGGCTCTTCTCTGGGCTCAGCTCTTGGCATTTCAAAGCATCGTAATGGTATGAGTGGGGTGGGGGCTGATTTTTAGGTGTATCCAGAATTTAATGGCTCTTTTTTTGGATATTAACGAGTAGTGGATATTGGCCTAATTCTGCCCTGCATGCATTATTTGGTCTTTTCCTCTGCACATTGTTTTTACAGAACTCTGCATGCCGGGTTTCAGTTTGGTGTTTATTCCAATTAGCAAAATCTTGTTTTGTAAGCAGACCCCACACTTCACTGCCATATAGTGCAATTGGTACAATTATGGATTAAAAAAAAAAAATTGTAGTGTATTCTATATTTTTGTCCCTCATGTCAAATTGTAAAATCTGTCTCTCTCCCCCTCTCTCTCTCTCACTTTCTCTTTCTCTCAGTGTCTCTTTTCTCAAGATGTTCTAGCTGCACGACAACCTGCTGGTGTCTTTTTATTCCATCTGTTGCCTTAGTCACAGGATTTAGTGTTCCCACTCCTTATTATTCTCCACCCTCTCGTATTGTCTTCTCCCCTTCCTCTGAACACCACTGTATGCCAGTCTTGAGTCATGCATACAATATCGGCATCAAAAAAGGAACACTCCTTCAAAAGCAAAGTTATCACAATAAATGACAAATTTATAAATAAAAATTACAACCCACCGGTACTGTTCTAACTCAAATGAACTGTCGAAAACCAGAAAGATTAAAACAGAGAAGGAAAAGGCATAATAAGAGTCCGTTTGACACACTACACATATTACACATATCAAATGTAGGGCATATTACACATATCAAATGTAGGAGTTCTCTCAGGAAGTACAGACGCTAAGCACAAGCGTTCTGCACCCAGCTGGCGGGCCTTTGTTTCCATTCAATATCCTGATGCCCTCGTAGGGTTCCCATGGAGATCTGAAGCAGGAATACGCTTGCTCCAAGAAAGCCATATTATAACAAACAGAATCTGAGAAGCCTTTCACCCAAATATCACTCGAGAGTTTGTTTACACAGAAAAAAGTATACATTTCAGTGTCGAAAGTGGAAATAATTAGATGTATTTTATGCGCCCTTTTGGTAGACATTCAAATAACATCTAATTATTCGTAAACCACACATTCAGCAACTATTATTTTAATAAATAAATAATCACGCTACATTAAAAAATTGTATGTATGTATGGTTTCAAGCGCATAAGCGAGGCAGTGGAGGGGATACGTTTGTTCAGCATTGCATTACACGGTCAGTTAAATGCACCTAGTCACCTCTCTAAACATCAATAAATAACTGGCCCATGGAATGTTTTTGAAGCCTGGCGTCTTGGCCATAGAATCACCACTGAGAAAGCTCCACAAGAACTGGTCTAAATCACATTTTTTGCAGCGTGACTGCTGTTGTGATCATGATTCTGCAGTGCTTTATATAGTTTATATATTTTTCTTATAACTGTCTTCAAATTCTGGTACATATAGCACAGGTTTTCAGCCCGGGAACAGTCAGATGATGGATCGATTATTTTTTTCTTTTATTTATTTTTTGTCAAGGAAAAGGCACTGAGTGAGTGTGTGTGTGTATATATATATATATATATATATTAAAGAATGGAAGGCATTGGCTCTAACCTTATATCCAACGGGAAGGTCCTGGCACTCTTGAGTGCAACCGCTCACCCTGCGGTTCAAACACTCGTTCACGTTGCAGTTGTGCTCGTCCGAGCGGTCCCCGCAGTCGTCCTTCTTGTCACAGAGGCTGCCGAGGGGGATGCAGCGTCCGTTGGCGCACATGAAGAACGAGCCGTTGCATAAGCTTTCTACAAACAGAAAGGAAGGGGGCGGAGGGGTTGGGGGCAGCAGGGTTCATCCGTGACCGCGAGACAACGGCACTGTCGCACACGAGTTGAGAGGAGAATCGGACACAGCTGGTCCTTACAAGAATTAACCAACTGGAAAGTGCAACACCTGTAGGCAATTTTTTCTCGTTAATTATTAATATGAGGCTGTAATTCTCAAATGTAGGCTAGTTCGTCCATTGGATAATCCCTAAAGTTGCTACAGTTTGAGTTCTTTTTGAGCCAAATCCTTTTTGATCTCATTTCACAGGGTTTAGAAAGCTATTTTTTTTCCCTTTGACTCTGTGCTATTCTCGAAGCCTGTTGTCTGTAAGACAAGAAGGACTAGAGTCTTGTCTGAAAAGGGCGGGTGGGGATGGCGGTTTTTCTTTTTGGCCAGCACTGATTCGACTCATCAAAGCCTGGATCGATGACCATGATTAGTTCATTAGTTGAATCAGGTGTCGTAATCCTGGGCTAAAACAAAAACCTGCACCCAGACTGACCCTTTTCAGATAAGATCGAACACCCCTGGTACAGGAGGTCTTTCTACCAGGTTCTCAGAGAAGAATATCTCCACTTGCTTACATCACTGCTGCTGTTGTCACGGAGACACAAAGATCTCACCTGCAGCAGAGCACTTGGGGTTGAGCGGAAGCTCGTCGGAGCGGTCCGGGCAGTCGGGGTGTCCGTCGCACTCCCACTGCGCACTGAGCAGACACCTCCCGTCTGCGCAGCGAAACTCGGTCAGACCGCAGGAGCGGTACACTGCAACAGAAAAAGACGCGGTTAAAATATAACAAACCGAAACCCGCTGACAAGAAAGACTACTAGTTTCTACACCGAGCCAGCCAGCGGAGGATGGGCTCCCCAACTACGTCCGGGTTCCTCTCGAGATTTCTTCTCACGGGGGAGTTTCTCTCACCACCGTTTGAAAGCTTTTTCTTCCCATACTGGGGAGTTTTCTATCCCATGATGGTTTTTTGGAGGTTTCAGATTTTGTCTTTCCCGATATTCCTATTTCATGTTCCTGTAAAGCATCTTTGTGACAGCATCCCTGTAAAAAGCTCTATACAAATAAAATTGAACTGAATCATATATCCACAGCCGACAACAGCCTTAGGATGAAATATAAGTGTTATGCTTTGTATTCCTTATCATTCTATGCCACAAAAATGTATAAATAATGATTTGTCGCTTGCCCTGGTTTTTACATTCAAATCTGCTTTCCAATTGGAACTTGGCGATGATTCTGGTCAAACGTGGTGTTCTTGTACCCAGCTTGCACAAAGCAGTATACATTTCTTGGAAGAGTGATTATGTTACTGGGCTTGTATCCAGGTACTGCATATTGAACCCCTGCTGGTGTTCCCCCGATCCAAGCGCTTAACCTGAGCTGCTTCAACGACCACTTGGCTGTACTAACGGACAAAAAGCTACGCAATTCCAAGTGCCATTTTCATTCAGAAACAATGCAGAGAATTCTGAAAAAAACAGCTGTCAAAAGGACAGCTGGCGTGAAGTTCCTAATTGTCCTCCCTCTGTAAACTGCTCAGAAAGACGAGAACTCCGCACACTGAACTTCAGTCGCGACAAAAGCCTCGACAGACCGCCTCAAATCCGTACCTAAACAAGCAAGTGAGAAAGCAGAGCGGGGGAACGCAAAGAGTCACAGCTTCTCGTATATATATTTCCTGGGCGCCTGAATGAGAGGTAAGCCGAGGTACGTTTGCTGAGATTTACGGCTCGGAGAAAAGCTAAGCCGGCAACTGGCGTCTTTCACTTTCAGGTTCGATAAAATTAAAGACAGCGCTCAGCCGCACCGACCGGGGACAGCGCTGGAAGCGTCAGACTGCTCCGAGAATCGGTACTCCCCAGCGGAACGAGACAACCCATTTCCCTTTTTTTATGTATGCCCACGAGCTAAAGGGAGAAAAGCTGAAGAGTCGCGCAGCGCGGAGAGAACCCGAAATGCGGATCCTCTCGCAGCAGCCGAGCCGCAGGACTCCCGCGAAGCCGCGGAACTCCCGCGGAGCCGCGGCCACGCGCCGTAACGCAAACATGTCACAGCGCATCTCTTTCATTAGCGCTCCAGCACCTGCGTCCCCGACATCACAGGGCAAGAAAAGGCAGGATAATCAGAGCGGGGGTGGGGGGGGTGGGGTGGAGGTGAGGCGTGAGCCCGGGGACACTTGCCACATTCGGGAGACTCGTCGGATCCGTCGCCGCAGTCGTCGTCGTGGTCGCACACGAAACGCTTGGGGACGCAGGCCTTGTTGTGACACAGGAAAGCATTTTCGTCGCATGTGTTGTTGGGTGCTGCGGGTCAGACAATGTGTCAAGAACACTCCCGCCGTACAGCAGTTGCATAGCAGTGAAAATGCTAGCTTAAAGGGCATCTACTGTGCTATACAAAGTACACTGACTCAGTGTTTGATGGATAACTGTCTCCATTTTCAGGATCACATTTGACCTTTAAAGGACCATAATGGGTCAGTGCCAAACAAGTACAAAGCAGGGCCATTAGCAAGGAGTTAATACAGGACCACATGATGGAGATCATCACATACACAAACATACACTCACGCACGCACGCACGCACGCACGCACTCCTACACACACAGTATGTACACATGCACACACACAGGACCTTCAAAATAGACACACAGGACCCACAGACACACACGTACGCATAACACATGCACACGCGCACTCTCATGCACGTTAAAAAAAACAAACAAAACAAAAAAACACTTCCTTCACATGTTTTAAGTCATTAATTAGCACAATTATTTGTCATATTTGTTGCATGCAGTGTGTTTGCTGAACTGCAGTAATTGCCCATTAATAGATTATTTAAAATGAAGCGGGTGGCGAGCGTTACCGCAGCCGGCCGCGGCGAGCTCATCGCTGCCGTCGGGACAGTCCCTCTCCCCGTCGCAGAGCCAGCGCTTGGGCACGCAGGCGTAGGACCCGGGACAGGTGAACAACCCCGAGGCGCAGGTCACCGAACCTAGCGGCGGGGCAATCGTAGCAGCGCGTTAGCGACCTCCGTGTTCTCGAAGGTTGAGCACATTAACCCTGCCCTCAATATTCACAGTGATACATGAGTGGACTATAATAGAAATATAAAAAAATCTACAATTCAGCAACTGAAAATTACTGACAGGGCTTTCATTTAGATTTCCGCGATGTCGTTTCATAAAATCTTATGACACTTGCCTTGAAAAACAATTCTGTTGCTGTGATTGAAATTTAGGAAGCTTCTCCTACAGCCCGTCAACATCAGTGCTCTTTATTCAAAAGGCATCTTTAACAGAGCGGCACTCTGGGAACCTGCATTTCACTACCCACGATTGATGTTGAAAATTGATCTGCGGTCAAGATGACCGATAAACCGCTCTTGAAATGCAGTGGCAAGGTCCTCTTGATTGCTGACCTCAAAGCTCAATAAGGCCAGGGCACAAACACAAGAGATTCTCAGATACAACCATTAATCTCTATACATTTTTCCCCACTTTCAGTTCTTTTTTTTATCACCGTGTGAGAAAACCATTGAGATTCCACATGGCGTTGAAGTACAGATATCACATTGGCATTCCTGCCATTCCCTTTAATTTAAAGGGGATGGCCGGTTAAACTGGATGAGCATAAACATGCAAGTTCCCATGAATAACAGGGCTTTTCATAGGAAGCACATATTCACTTTGTCCCCTTTGCGAGGCCTGAAAACACAGATGATGGAAGAGACAGTTTGAAGGCTGGAAAAGTACTATAAATGCACGATGGATAATAACTTTCCTGGACTGACAGGATGACATGATTGGAGGCGCGCAGATTGCGTGTGGGTGTTTGCGGGATCATTCAAATCCTCTCCGTTCCCTTCAATTAAGCAGTTCTTTCTGCCTCCTGAAATTTCCATTTAAAACTTTACAAAAGATTCCATTAACAAATGCGGTAGATCGGGCTAAAGCCTGATAGACAAGACTATAGAACCGAGAGCAGCTATCGGAACCCCTCCCGGGCGCTAACGGACTGAGATGTATTACAGCTTGGAACGGCGTCATTTACACCATTAGTATCAATCAAACAAACTTAAGCCAAAAGCCTCCAGCAAATATGTACTTTTTTTTCACTGGAGAAACAGAACCACCGTGGGAACTGGCACTGAATCTCAGCTCTCAGCTCTCTGAAATGCTCGGGCGCATTTTTCTGAAAAAAATTTGTCGTCTTCATCTGCAAGTCCGACATCAAGCTTTAATGCGGGTTGGAAAAAAACAAACAAACAAATTCTGACAACCCCTCAATTTGATTGCACCAGTGAAGAAGCAGAGTGCCATAAACACAGCCCCATCATGCATCTATTTATTTCACAGACATTCAGAGAATTGCTGCTGATTTTTTTATTTATTTTTTTAAGGGCTACAGGGTGGTAACATCCCTCAAGAAGTCAGAGTGGAGCTGGAGCTGCTGGGTGGATCATTCCGTTAAGGCACTGTTTCAATACGTGGATGGGCCCTATGCTCTGGAATCTACAGTATTGAGGCACTGTCGGGCCCTACGCTCTGGTATCTATTAGAGCACTGTTCCAGTACATGGATTGGCCCTATGCTCTGGTGTCAATTAAGGCACTGCTCCGATGCGTTAATAGGCCCTATGCTCCGGTATCTATTAAGGCACTGTTCCAGTGCATGGATTAGCCCTACGCTCTGGTACCTATTAGGGAACTGTTCCAATGCGTGGACGGTATCGAACCCGGACTGTGCTGGCGCTGACTGTGGCCAGCAGCTCCACAGGACGACGCACAACTGTCTCAGGGGTCCCCAAGGGGAGATGGTACCGTCAACCCGGATGCCAGTGCTGCATAACGCATCAGCGACCCCCACTGGTCAATCGAGCGCTAGCGGCTTGCCTGTTGAGCCGCGCATGAAACGTCTTCCTCTGACAAAGCAGCGGCTGACACAAGCTTCAGGGGTGATTGCTCCCGTCTGTGAGGTTTGAGCAATGACTACTGAAAAAAACTACAATTTAGCATGCCGAACTCTGAAGAAAGGGGGAAAAGCAGAAGTTTTTTATTTTATTTTTGTTTTAAAGCGAGAGGAAATGCTCACCGCAAATCTCCTCGCTTTCGTCCACGCCGTCACCGCAGTCGTCCTCCCCGTCGCACAGCCACTGCTTGGCGATGCACTTGTTCTTGGAGCAGGCAAACTGGTTCCATAAGCAGGAAGAGTCTGCGTGGAAGAGAGAAAACGCATGAGCCACGGCCAACAAAAAGCAGCCCAAGGACAATCCATCCAAAGGCAAACGTTATTTCCCCCATTTAAGGACAGTCCATCTTGATTAACAGGACAGGAATCCTGGGCTCTAAAGCGGCCACAGTGTGTGTGTGTGTGTCTCTGCGTGTGCGCGCGCGTGCGCGTGTGCCTTTATTGTCCTCTTAAGGAAATACAAGGAAATAAATCTTTCAGTTGCCTGATATTCCACTATAACAGGAGTGCTACAGTTAGAGAGAAGATCAATTGGACTCAAGATGATGAGCAATGTTCCCAGATCATCACTGAACATACAAAGACCAGAAAGTTATTGCACATACTGTTATTACAGTTCAAATGCTATTGCTTGCATTTGCATGAATCAATAGCTTTCGTTTTTAACACGCAGCGCTTGGTACACACAGACTGTCACTATGGAAATAATCAAAGCTGCAGAGCTGTTTGCACACAAAATATTCACCCACTACACACTCATCATTTCAAATGTACCTTTCTTATGTACATGCAGGTTCTACTGAATGAAGAACAGAACAAGAATAATAAATAATCTTGAGATAAAATTACCCCCCCCCCCCACCCCCCACAACCAAATCAATAAACAAGGAAGAGAGCACCTCAAGGTCATTTTCACAGATCACATTTTATATACATTTTGGATTACCAGCTTCCCACTTCTTGTATCCTAATACTCTCAGAGAATACCACCTGTGTCAGATTTTAATGGGGTCACCCAGGAGACACTGCACATTGTGTTCCTTCCATAACTAACACCCTCAATGATGTTCAGTTTCGGTTATTCATGCTTTTTTCCATCACCCATTGAAACACAGAGGAATGATGACATTGCAGAAGCAGATGCTCATATCTCAGCTGTGCCTTCATTTTGTAATGACGGTATTTCTGACGATGACGCACTGGCATTACCTTGGATTTTCAGAGGCCATAATTTGTTTCTATTCTGAGAATACTCATTCAAAACGAATATCAGTAATGGACGTCTGCTGACCCTATTAGGATAAATGCTTTTGTCGACCGATGCGCACGGACAGCGTTAATTTTCCTCTTAAAAATAATGTTCATCATTGGAAAGATGGTTTTCCAAGAAGTAAATATCAGAGTCATTATATAGCTGAGCCTAATTTCCAAATCTGATGGCTGTACATTGGTTTCACCAGAACTGGACTCACTGAGTTCTCTGTATTATGTCTATGGGAAAAGCCATTCAGATTTCACGTGCTTACAGTTGACAGTTATATCTCATAATCAGTTCTGACATTTTCTTTAGGATACCACAGAGAACATGACATTTCCATACCAAATCCCCTAACAATTTATATTCATCGTCAGTTATTTCTCAATAACAAGAGCGTTTTTTAAAATATGATAATTAAGTTTCAGGTGTGGGAATCTCCATACAATTTTGGCCTTTCAAGGCGAGGGGGATAAAAAGATGGCTTTCTGAAGATCAAAAGTAATTGGATGATCCTGCTTGAAATGGTAAAAGCATTCTATTAGAACAAATTTCAAAAGGCCATATTCATAAACTCTCACACCATTGTGGCATATTCACAAGAGCAGGGGAGTCTTGCTCATGCCATCATTAATTATTCATTATTAACACAGCCCTGGGAAAATATCAAAATGTATATCTGCGTGCCATGTTTCCTCATAAAGTCACTTTTACAAAACCCACACTGAATTGTTGTTGTCCCATAGTCATCACGTTTGCTATAAGGTTGTAAGCAAGATCTACGGACCACGTTTCTGTCCCGATGACATGACACGGCAGAGCGGAACTCTTCATGTGTAACGGATGCATTCCAGATTTGGCAAGATCTCTTCAACTTGTTCTTCCATTAAAATGCCAGCCTTCTAAACCCACAGAGAGGCTCATACCTTTCCAGTCAGCGAAGATGAATGCCATCCCACTCTGTTGCCTGTGTGCTTTAACGTGTGTTACAAGAGTGGATAACCGATCCTTTTTTTTTTTTTTTTTTTTTTTTGGAAAAGGTAAAAAGTGCCTCCTGGTTTTGAAAAGATATCATCTTTATTTTAACAATAAATTCTAATTTCCATATGCTACAGGATGCAAGCAGCATGACTTATTACACACATTTTATTTATTTCTTTCCCCCGAACTGAAATAAAAGTACACTTTTCCTTGACATTTTCTCAATTTTTTAACAAGGATCAAGGTAAGGGCTAGGAAATGTGCTTAATCTTCATTGCTGCAGTAAGGTTTGCAAGGCTGAGCAGAGGTAGATACATATTATGTATTTGAATATGTCAGACTTTTTCAGTAAATTCTCACAGCCAAAACCGTGATAAGACCAACAAAAACTTTTATTACCAAGTCATTACTGCATAATTACAGTAATATGCTTTCAATTATGACACTGCATACTTGTAATGATGAAATCAATTAAGGCAGTGTTCAAGCACCTTTTTTTGTGCATGACAATTGGGGATGTTACTCGATTTAACAAATTTAGCCAATCAGAACTTGGTATTCTCCCGTTCATTGCATTACATTACATTAAATTACATTCATTTAGCAGGCACTCTTATGCAGAGTGATTTACAATGGAGGCAAATATACCGTAAGTGCATTCACCAAAGTTATGTGAACAACAGTGCCAGACCTGGATAATAACATTCCCAAACCAGCGAATGTACGTGTAACAGCAATAAAGCACTAAAATTTTGTTAAAATAATACATAATGTGCGTAATGCACCACAATAGTATAACTCACGATAATACAACATTCACATGGGGTTGCAATGATTCTCCCCTGATGGAGTCCTACAAACAGACTCACTGTTCTGAGTTCTGTTTAGCTATGCCTCACCTGTCTCCTACTGCTGTATACATATAGGTATGCAGGTTCCTGACACCTGTTATCTTTTCCACCTGTTACATTCAATTTGCTTGCATGTATTGTATTGTATTCAACTATTGCATTTCAGTGCTCAGATGAGTTTTTTTTCAGGTTTTGCATTTCAGGAATTGCATTTATTTCACCCAGCTATTCCATTTCAGTGCAGTATTTAGCGTGGTCCTCTTCCATATGTTAGAAAATTAATCAGCAACAGCTCTCGCAAAACAAGGCTCATCGTGACTCATCTGTGATGAATACCTGTCCATCACTGAGCCTTTACGGACATTTTACCTCTTCATTGTAGATCATCAAACCAAGAATTTGGCATAGTCTGAATTAGGGATTAAACCGTCAAACTTCAGACTTCAACAACAAGGGAATGGCAGCTGTATCATTTCAAGCAACAATGACAATTTTAATTGCAACACATATGATTGCAATATTCATCTACATAATAATCACAGGCAAAAACTCCATTGATTAGACACCCAAAATAGACTCTTACCCAGAGGACCATGACTTGGCTAATGAATGGCCCTGAGATTTTGATATAAACTAAAATCCAAAAACAGGGCACTGAACAAGTGGATAATTTCTGTGATTGTGTGATTGCAATGAACACTTTCTCCTAATGTAATGATCCATTCAGCGGCAAAACATTGTAGACATGCCATCTTCCTCCAGCCCCTCGGCTCCATAAAAGACACATGTGATTAGGCTGATCCCGCTGTGAATGTGTCATTTAAATGCAAAAATCCTGCCTTCCAAAAAATTCACCTGCAGAGCTCCAGTCTGTTTAACCTTGAAAAGTAAAGTGGCAGACTTGACAGACTGGGGAGTGTGCGGCGTTGCGTGTCTGAATTGATTCTCAAATACCAGCCTGAAAAGGCGAACAAAAAAATAAAACATATATACAAAATCAAAAACCCACTTTATGTATACCTAGACTGTACCCACTGAATCTTCCAGGAGAGTGTTCTGCTAAATCTGGCAGAGATTAAGATTGTTGCAAATGCACAGTTGTCTTTAATGCTGACAGGCATTACTGTTCATTCACGGCTCTTACTCAGCAAGGGGAACTCAAGCGTTCCAGGCTCAGACAAATAAAATAAATAAATATATAAAAAGGAAAAAGAAAAACATTTTTAATATTTTAAAAAATGCCATGGGGAATCATACACAGCCCGGCTGGGGTGGGGGGAAAAAACGGTAGAAGCTGCACAAAAGGAAGGAGCAGAAGTGACGGAAGGGGGCGTACCGCACTGGAATTCGTCCGCTCCGTCCTCGCAGTCCTTCTGCCCGTCGCACAGCCACACGCTGGAGATGCAGTTCCCGCCGGGGCAGGCGAAGTGGCCGTCCTCGCACCCGTTCCCGGGGGAAACCGCTGAGGCCGGCCGCCAGAGAGGAGGAGGAGGAGGAGGAGGAGGGGACGGGAGGTACGGGGAGAACAGGAGAGTGACATTAATGAGAGCGGAGCTGGCCCTCACCTCCCCCTCTTACTGGCTGCCCGTTACCCAGGAGGCTCATCCTCACTCGACTACGCGTCCCCCCCCCATGGGGGCTGGCGGCTCCTCGCCACGGAAGTGCAAGTCACACATGAAAGACATCAAGATCGATAAGATGAATGCTGAGATTCAGAGAAGTCTGTTAAATGCACTAGACAGAAATGTGTTTGTGTGTGTGTGTGTGTGAGTGTGTGTGAGAGAGAGAGAGGGAGAGAGAAAGGGGGAGAGAGAGAGATCAGAGGTTGTCTTTGTATCACTTTAATGATCAAAGATGGCCGTTACTCTTTTGCATCTAAATGGATCTATATCAACACAGTCCTTCAGGCTAAACAGCATTGATCTGGCACAGGACAGGCGGATTACAAATGCACTAGCAATCCCATCATCCTCCACTCTTTGGCAAGGAAGCAGCCCAATTTGTCTTAACGTTTACATCTTAGCTTGTTGAGGAAATTCATTTTTGTAACATGCATCATGTCCAAGCCACTAAAATGGCATTATCCTTATTTATGTGCTTACAATTAACTTAACTAAGATTTGACACATCCATGCAAACTGCTAGATATGTAGAGGACTGATTTAGGCTGCTGTTGCTTTCTTTATTGCACAATACATGTGCTCTCACACATACGCACACATGCACACACGCAACTATGTGTGTGAGCATGTGTGTGTGTGTGAGCACATGTGCGTGTACTTGTGGGTCCAGTGCGTTATTTGTTGGCCCTGTATAAAGCATCCATAGTAGTTAATATTTCAGTAGTAGGTCATAAAGGGCCAGCTCAGTCAGAAGTCACCGACTATTATCAAGGATGGCGGATGAGAGTAATGGAGGTGAGATTCAACACTGCCGAATCAAAAGGGTGGCTGTGCGTTTCAGACCCCACAACATCACTAGCTAAAGATCCACAACATCATCGACGTTCACTTCCAGCCAAGTCTTAAATGGAGCCATCGACTCGATCGGAATTTAAATCCTCAAACGCATCTTCTTCAGAAAAAAAGAAAAGAAAACCCTCATAACTGCAGCCCAGCAGGCCCAGAGGTGGACTGTCTTACACGGCGATTTTAACGGGGAAAAAGAGAGACGGAGAGATGAATAATCACCCGTGCAGTGCGCCTCATCGGCGTAATCCCCGCAGTCGTTGGCCCCGTCGCAGATCCAGGATGGCAGGACGCAGAGAGAGGTGCTGTTGCAGCTGACGAAACCCCGCTCCTTCACCCCCAGCTGGTAGTAATCTACGCAGTCCGTGTTATCTGGCGGGGAACAAAAACAGCCACAATCTCGGATTTAACGACGTCCGCGTGGCACCGGATGGAGGGGGTAAAAAAAGAAAAAAAAGGAAGAGAGAGAGTCGCGGCGGATGCGCACGGGAGGAGTGAAAAAACGCAAGGCCTCCCTTCACAGGCGGGAAAGCGCCGCAGGCGGCTGTCGTCTCGGCGACGCCTGGGCGGGCCCGTCACTTACTGCAGCTTTTTTCGTCCGAGGCGTCGGCGCAGTCGACGAGCTGATTGCACCAGGCGGCGCTGGGGATGCAGGCCCCGTCCTGGCACCGCCATTCGGAGGACGCGCAAGTCGAGTCTGCGGGGGGGACGGGGAAGACGCCCATTAGAGGCAATTACGAATTAACATTACCTTCAAGTGACAATTAACTTTAAGCATTGCCGCACGAGGACCAACAGCTGGAAAGAGAAGGAAGAGGGGAGCTGGGCGCCTGATTGCACCATCATGAGTCCTAATCTTTCCATTTAAATGCATACATTCAGCCGCTAATGGCAATCGATGGGAGAAGATCGTTGAAATACCAGTTAAGAAAACTTGCACTTTAATGGCAATTTGTGCACACGGGCAGATTCTTCCCTGTGGAATTCTTAAAGCCTGACTTTTAACCCACCCTCAGGGGAAAAGAATAAAGTTTTTGTGTTAATGATCGGGGAATGTTGTCGTCACCTACCGAGGCTCGAGCAATTCCTGCGGTTTAAATGCACATTAAGCTCTCTTAAACCTCTTCTCATGTTAAACATTTAAGGGGAACCGTTTGAAATAGTGCTACGGCGAGGGAACTGCGAAAGACCAGAAAGACGACAATAAGGCGGTAAAACTCCGCATTATTAATCAAAGCCATTGTTAGGACAAACCTGATCTGTGGTTTGCCGAGCCAAACAGCAAAAGCTACGATACGCGGCAGAGCTGAATGTTAGACACCGTTTGTGATTCGGTTCAGATGTAAATGAAGTGGAGAGAGGTGACAGCCCGGTTAAACCAGGCTTAAATGCATTCAACTCAATGCGTACGCACATTCTCTCAATCCTCTTCAACAGGGCACACTGGTAGCAGGTGTTGTAATGGCTACAACATATCTACCTGCTTCTGCGGGGCTCTCGCCTAATGAGCGATCATTAGCAGCAAGGAATATTAGTATTTTGCGACACTTAATCTGCTCATATGAGTCTGAGGTGTTTCTAAGCAAGCGCGCATCAACCTCAAAGGTCAAAGCTCTTTCCTGCAGTTGTTAATGGCGCCGGGAAACTCATTAGACCGCCGCCGTTTCCGCCCCGGCGATTATTCCGGTCTTAATCCTCCCCCGCGGGGTGCTCGACGCGCGCCCCGCGATCGGCCCCCGCGGCACGGCACGGCACGACGAAGGAAGGATCCGGCGACCGGCGTCCCGTCCGCTAACGTCAGCCGGAGGGGCGAGCTCCTCCGAGTTCCAGGGGGAGAGTGATTAATGCGAGCCCGTCGCGTTCGTGATTTATTCCTTCGCGGGGGAAAAACAAAAAGGTTGCGCAGCACAGGCGTGCGGAAGAGAAACACGCGCCATTACACAATTGACCCTATCGACAAACGGAGCGGCGTGGAGAAGGGGGTAATTTGGGCCGCGCCCGCCCCCCGAAAGGAGGCCGGAAAGCTAACGGCGCTACGCGATTAACGGACGGCACCCCGGAATGGCCGCCGTTGGATCAGGAAACGGTTTGAGCTTTCTTGAGCACGGGACCCTGCTGACTGGAGAAAATAGCAGACTTTGGCCACTTGCAGTCCAGCTGCACTTTTATAATAATTAGACTTCTCTTATTGCTGCCCCCCAAAAAAGCAAGGCCATTATTACATTTTCAGATGATCTGTTGTCAGTTATTTGTACTGAATTGCTCTACATCACTAATTATCTGTCTCACACGTTACATTCGGTTGCTTAATGAAAATGATGTCTTTAACGTGAACCAAAAAGTGAACCAGCTGCAAATGAATTGTTCATGCAGTAAGTGGACTTGAAAGAGGACTTGACTCTCTTCATAGCCCACTTAAGTACAGATGAGATCTCAAACCCCTTATTTTTCACACAACAGCTCCTGTAGAACTCAGATCCCACTGCTGTAACATTGGATTATGGGCAGGGGTTCACATAAGTGGTTAATACCAAGTTAAATTTAAGTGGGCAGTGAGTGGGCAGGTGGGTTGCAGTGAGTGGGCAGGTGGGTTGTAGTGAGTGGGCAGGAGGGTTGCAGTGAGTGGGCAGGTGGGTTGCAGTGAGTGGGCAGGTGGGTTGTAGTGAGTGGGCAGGTGGGTTGTTGTAAGCGGGCAGGTGGGTTGTAGTATGTGGGCAGGTGGGTTGTAGTATGTGGGCAGGTGGGTTGTAGAAAAGCGGGCAGGTGGGTTGTAGAAAAGCGGGCAGGTGGGTTGTAGTATGTGGGCAGGTGGGTTGTAGTATGTTGGCAGGTGGGTTGTAGAAAAGCGGGCAGGTGGGTTGTAGTATGTGGGCAGGAGGGTTGTAGTATGTGGGCAGGAGGGTTGTAGTATGTGGGCAGGTGGGTTGTAGTATGTGGGCAGGTGGGTTGTAGTGAGTGGGCAGGTGGGTAGCACTGAGTGGGCAGGTGGGATGTAGTGAGTGGGCAGGTGGGTTGCACTGAGTAGGCAGGCTTGGTTCAGGGCCAGTTAGATAGCTGGCTGACGTGGTGCCCGAACAGAAGTCAGACTCAGCATGACACTCACTGTTGCAGTATGCTTCGTCCGAGTTGTCTCCGCAGTCGTCCACGCCGTCGCAGAAGCGGCTGTTGGCCACGCAGCGCTGGTTGTAGCAGTGCTTGAAGCCCTTCCTGCAGTTCCTGTCATCTGCAAGCAGGAAGACAGTTAAACAAAATATTGCCCGTTGACCCAGACGCAGAGAGGGGACACATTTATATTATGGTACTTCATTAGCCCCCTTTTCGGAGTCCAGTAAGTGAGCTGCTAAAAAAGTTCATTTCATTAGTCCAGGACTCTAGGGGGCTGTCTCTCTTGCTCTCACACACACACTTTCTCTCTCTCCCTCTCTCTCAATTTTCAATTTGCTTTATTGGCAGGGCATGAACATAATGTTTCTGTGTCTATAATACACATAAACATGGAAACCACACATACAACATGTTCTATTTGTGACCCACAACACGCGCAACATACATTAAAAAATAACATTCACATATCAGAAAAAATATCCCACATCTTGTGGCTCCATGTCCTGCTGTCTGTGGGGCTGTGGGGCCTTCTCCTAATATTGCTTAATTTTTTTTTGTTGTCACTTTTTGAAGTTTATATTTTTTTTAAATACCTCCCTTTCTTGATTGTGATATATTAAAAATGGATAAAAAGAATATGTACAATATGACAAAATTAATCTCTGCCTCCATCTCTTCGCTTGTGCACTGATCGCACAGCCTGTACTCATAGGCTAGTGAAAATACACAATATTTGGAAAGGATCTCCCTCTGTTTTTTTTATTTTTAATGGTGACTAGATATTCTGCCAATTCTAAGGTGATTGTTAATTTGATTCACTCTAATTAGTGGTGTTATTGAGGTGTTGTCCTGAAACTAACTGATGCCAGTGTCGGTCTGTTCAGTGAGCTTCAGGATTAGTTGGCAGTGAAAAGGGACTCTTTTCTACGTGTAGCAGGGTTTTATGGTGGAGTGAATTAGGATTACATTGTTTTAAATGTGCGCAGAATTTTAATTCCCACTTTTGTACACTGATAATGAATGAATGAAAGTCTAATTGTGCCCTGAATGCATTGATTGGGGTTTTTATTTGTCATTTTTGGAAAGTTTGAAATTACACATGCAGGGATTCTGTGGGGTATTTTCCCTATTTGTTGTAAGTCTGGTTTCTAATGGGACCCCACACTCCATTACCATAAAGAGCAATTGGCTTAATTACAATTTAAAATATTTTAATCCAAATTTTAATGGGTGAGTAAATCGCAGAGCCTCCTCTATATGGTGTAAAAAGCCTTGCGTGCCTTCTCCTTCAATACATACACTGCCCCCCCCCCCCCCCCCCCCCGACGCACTGATAATCAAACCCAGGTAACTATTATCAGTGACATTTTCAAGGATACTGATGCATAAAGTAAAGTGGAACTTATTTGCCTGAGATTTAGCTTTTTTTCTTATTCATGTTCACTGTCAGGGCCCAGGTCTGACAGTACTGCTCCAACAGACCTCTCACGCTATTACATTTCCGCTCACTCATTCACTCTCTCTCTCACTCATTCACTCTCTCTCACTCTATTGCTTTCTCTCACTTGCTCGCTCACTCTTGCTCCATAGCATTTTCTCTCTCCCTCGCTTTATTGCATTTTCTCTCTCGCATGTCTCTGCCTCTCTCTCTATATCTATTTTTTGTATCGTTTTGTTTTGTTTTGCTTGCCGCTGACCGAGCAGCGCGCAGTTGCGGGCCGGGGATTGATTTCTTACCGCAATATTGCATTTTCTCATCCGACTTGTCCTTGCAATGAGCTATCCCGTCGCACGTTAACTGATAGTCGATGCACTCGCCGTTCCCGCATTCGAACTCGGTGTGAATGTTGCAGGACGAGTTCTCGGCTGCAAAATGAAAAATAGATTAGTGAGTATTACGCTGGCTTTACAAGAAGCTCCAGGCTGGCTGTCTCGCCCCCGGCTGTCTAAGAAACAGAGGCTCTCATTTCTCTGAAATTACCTCCGCCAGCAGTCCTGTCTGTGTACAGTAGATGGTGTGTTTTCTGCTTAGGGTAGCAAAAACCCTGGTTCTTCTGGGGATGTCTGCGAACAGTAAAATAAATCTACTCTGCCTATGTTTACCTTGTCCTCCATAGCATCAGCGCTCTATTAATGGGGCGGGCATACAAAACCCAGCTGGATTTAAACCCAGCGCACAGTGCTTGTGTTCAGCGCCACAGATCTCCAGTGAAGATAAGTTCATTAACAGTAAATGCCTCATGCGTCTTGTCCTCTGGAGAACATGTTGCTTTAACTTGTGGCCCAGTGCTCCGTTCAGCCCATTGGTTCCTGGGCTATTAGGGAAATGGAACGGCACCTCACTACGGAATTGCATCACGCTTTGTCGAAAATGAGAAACATAAAAATAAAAGTACAACTTCTGTTCTTTAAGTCGAGTTAATTTCCATTCGGCTTAACTTGAACTTGTGCCCTCACCACCATGGAGGCCAGGCAAGGAGCGGTTGAAGAGACAGTAGAGGTAGTGAGGTGAAATGGAGACTTACATACGCAGCGGTTATCGTCCAGCAGCACGCGCTGCCCCCTGCAGCTGCAGTTCACCGTGCCATTCGGGCTCAAGAGGCAAAGGTCTCCGCAGCCCCCATTCATCGCACGGCAGGGAGACATTTCACCTGCGAAGCAGAGAAGTCTGTGACATTCTGCTGAAGGCAGCACGTTTACTCTCACTTCCGGCACTCATGCACACACTGAGTTTTAATTACAGGTGGACGGAATTTAATTAAAGGCTAATTCATTCGGAGCAACTGAAATTGAGACGACTGTTTTCTTCTTCTGGAAGACCGTGGTCCCGTCATTAAAAACTTGCAGCAATGGGCCTCCAGCATTTCAACTGTGACAGCAAGCATTGTGTCTAGCATTGCATTCGAAACAGTCTTCTGAAGGACTCTCTCCCTCCAACTCCCAGAATAAACATTTTAGCCAGAAGCGACTGGCGATCTCTTGAAGGACTTGGTTCTCTAAGCATATCCCTGGTGTCACACGCTTTTAAGATGAATTCAGTTTGGAGTTCAGAAAAACATGTACTCATGACACACATACACATCCAGATACATCCAGTCATATACACACAGCCATACACAACATGTGCATGCATTAAACAAGACATTACAAAGGTACATATACATCCTATATCAAAAATCTCACACACACATAATTCTTACACATGCGTGCACACACATGCTCACACGCATGGATGTACACACATGCAAAACATACATGAGCACAACACATACGCGCATACACACACACACACAATCTCTTTAAGACTGCTTTCCTTGAAACCCTCCTCTGCTCAAGGACAACGGACAACCGTGGCTCGACAGTGAGAAGCAGCCGCCTTTCTGGGGGGGCCTCTCCTGAACCGGGGCTTGCACGGCCCGCAGCTCGGAGGAGAGGCGCACTGAACCGAGGCTCCGAGAGCCGGCCGCCATGCCAGGCGAGCACGGGCCCGGGGAGCCCCACTTCCCAACACAAATGGTCGAGTTTCAGCTGACTGCACAACGCCAAACTCGTGATATAACACTACGCGGGCCAGGCGCCCAGGGAAATCCCAGCAGTACCGCGGGCTTGGACTTCTTCCCTGATGCCACACACGCCATTACTGAAACGGAAATGAAAATCACTAGGGATCCCACGCAGTGCCAGCCAATGGGCTTTGGGAGTCTGAGGAAAAAACGTTATCCCGTATATGGATTTCTGCATCAAAGGAGAATTTTCTCTATGGAGAAAATTGATTTGAGTTTCACGTAATCGACGCGGTCGCAGTTAGTGATATAAACTGCCATTCATAACTTGGACGTCTTAAATTAAATGGCACTGGATCCACTGAATTCCAATTATGTCAGAGCTAGCAATTCCATGACAAGGGTTTTCAAGCTAGTCGAAGCTACCGTTGACTTTATTAACAAATAAAAATGTGATTTTCAATAGACATGCATTCTGCAACTTAATCTATGCAGGAGACGAACACTCATGCCCGACCAGAATATTATCTGACAGCGCATGACAAGTAATATCTCAATATCTCATAATGCTGTATTAAAATATTATTTTCCTCACTTCAAAAAAAGGCTCATCTATTGTCACCCACCGACTTATAATGCAACAGCAAGAGTGAAGCCACATCAGGGACTATATAAACTGGGCATGTAAACAACAACAGCCCCTTCAAATGATATCCAGATCACCTGAGAAACAAAAAAAGGTGAAAAAATCAGTGCTCTGAACCGCAGAGCCCCATACAAGAATGAAGACCTCTACTATTGATGGTTGAATAATTCTTACCGTAATGAAGAATAACTCGCAAACACCTGCCTGACAGAAGGCAAGATTCAATTCAGGTGAATGAGTCGGCCAATCAGAAGAATTTTCCAGATTTTTGGCTTTGAAAAACTACTTGATTGCTTTAGTAGTATGTTTGGATCAGTGTTGCGCTTTAGAATGAAGAGTTTTGAGGCATTTGCTTGAACCTGAGGAGATGAGATGCTTCTGTACACTTCAGAAGTCATTCTGCTGCTGCAATAAGCGATTGCATCTGCAAGTGTGCTGTGTTTTGGGTAGTTCCTTTTGGCTTCTGCACTTTGTTCTTGCCACCACTGATGCAAGTGAATATTGCTCTCGTCTGTCCACAACACCTTTTTCCAGAGCTCTGCAGGCTCTTTTAGGTACCTCTTAGCAAACTATTACCTAGCCATCCTGTTTTATGGTCAGTGACTGTCTGCAGAACACTTCAGGAAAAGAACTGCAGAGGGTACACTGCAAGATGCAAACCACAAGTTAGCAGTAAAAACAGGATGGCAAGGTTATAGTTTGCAATCAAGTAGTTTTTCAAAGCCAGAAACTTGGAAAATTCTCTACTGGCCAAGTCATTCACCTGATATGAATTTAATTGCACATGCATTTCATATGCTGAAGAGAACAGGTACTGAAGATGGCTGCAGAACAGGCCTGGCAGGGTATCAACAGAAAAGACACTCAGCACCTGGTGATGTCTATGGGCAATGTATATGTAACAAAGTACTAAACCTGAAATTGTGATGGCTATGTATAAAAAGGGCTGTAACTTCAACATGATGCATACAAATACCCTAAAATAAAAGCTGAGAACGTTCACAGATTTGTTTAATTACACATCTAAAATGTGGAGTCAAATCAAGAAAAAATATGCCTTTTCCTCAAACTATATACACACACACATTGATTTGCAGTGACCCTTCCCTCTAAGGGAACAAGTGGACCCAAACCATGCCAGGAAAATGGCACTCACAGCATAACAGAGCCACAGGACCCCCTCACTGTAGGGGTCAAGAATTCAGGCCCTGCATTGACATTCTCAGTCACCCGAGGAAGAATTGCTCTTCTGTTTTTCTTTACATATGGCACTAATGCACAGGCATCATGGTCATTAAATGTGTCCTTTCAACCACAATTTCCAACCATATTTATTGATGTCTTTTCCTTAGATCTAAATGCAGATGTCACTTTAGTCACTGTTTCTACTGAAACACTAGCCAGCTGAGCAGTCTTTGTGACTGAAGCTCCTGCCATCTGTGCCCCAATAATGAACCCTCTTTCAAAGTCACTTAGATCTTCTTGCCATCCTGATCCAAAATCAAGGTCAGCTGGGCCTGCTCAGCATTTTTATACATTGCACAGAGGATTATAGGGTGCTAATTGGTTAAATGTACCATACACAACACCTGTATGGAAATATGTGCATTTGTTATGTTTCTCCACTCACTTATTCAGGTTTTTTCTTTGTCACCATATAGTGTACACACACACACACACACACACACACACAATTATCAATATGAACAGAGTAATTGGCAGTGGTGTCAGACAAAGCTGTGATTAAATCGGCCCAATACAAGTTTAGGACAGAACATGCTATTATGGCATGGTTTAAAACGTTTTTACTGTGAAAATAATCAATCACATGCCAGAGAAAAAAATACGTTCTGAATAATTTAATTGATACTGTGTGCACAGAACGTGCAGTGGACATGACACAGAACGGCTCGGTGTCAAACGCTCTCATGATGTTAAAATTTTGACTGTTAAAGCCTATATATCATCACATCCCAATGGACTTTGCTTAGTTGAAACACTGCTCTTTTAATAATTATAGCCAATGATTTATTCCCCCCATTGTGCCTTTTGAAACTAGACCAAAATACAATGGAGCTAGTATTTCTCATCCGAACAGCAACGTGTGATAGACAGCTCTGACAGACATAAAGAAATCCTGCGGGCCATAACTTTATTGGTATAACGGCGTAACCTAAATTAATGCAGTGAGGCTCTGAACACTGGGGAGTTCACTGAAGGCCTACACTGGTTATAAGTTTGGTTTCCCATGACTCAACTTGGCATGCGGCCCATTCCCGTCGGCCAGTTCTCCGGTTCTCACTCGCAATTCCCGCCGGTGGGAGTGGGAGAGCGGGAATAGAGAGCCGTAATTTTCTCGGCAAGCATGTGAAAAGCACGTCTCCGCCACCTTGAAATTAAGATTACCCAGCGCACCGGTGGGAACCTCCCTGAAGCACCGAGGTTGCGTCTTTTGTCAGACGGAGGTCTGCTCTTGCCAATTCTTCAATGCACAGAGTCAGCGATTTGTTCTCTGAAGGGCACCTTCCATTGGTAGATGTTGCTAGTGCTGGAACCATCACAGATGTAGGTATCAAAGCCAAAATCTTGTTTTTACATTTCTGAGAATTCTGGTTCTGACATGACAACTCTATTTATTTTGAAACAACTTCATTCCATATTTTTTGTTTCCTCCACTAATTTTGGATGCCTGATCAAAAATGGAGGCGAAGCCCATTGCTGGCTTTCATTTTCAGTCTGCTGTTGACCATCTGAGAAGCACAAAAACTGCCCTGGAGGACATTACAACTGCTGTAGCCGACACAGGTATTGCCTGTTTCAAGCAGATAATATGTTGTTGTGAGATGAGGTCGGGAATATCTGGGAATGGTGGGGATACCAGGCTAGGAATACCAGACTGAAACCCTCCCTTCCTCTGGGCCCGGTATTTTTTCAATATTCTTCCCTTGTGTCAGCTGACCCACAGTCACAGATGAGTGTTGCTTACACACGAGGTGATCCTCAAGGCAGAAGCGTGTGTTGAGAAGAAATCACAATTTAATGGCAGATAAGGGCAATCTACAATACAAATGAACGCTTTCCTTGAGTACCAAAGGCTATTATTGGTCATTTGTGGGTACTACTAAGCGTGTCAAATCCAGTAGTCCTGCAATTGCTTTCGCTAATGATGCAAATTAACACAGAAACCACTTCTCAGTATGCTAAACACCACGCCTAAGGGAACCCAGCAGCATTGAGCTTTTCAAATATAATCTGGGTTACTTTTAATTTTTTCTATAATACATTTATTAATGTGGTTTTTTGTGCATATTTGTGCATCAATTTATGTATTTATCAGCCAACTGAATTCTGTCAAAACAAACCCTGGAATTGTTCCTGAAACATCAGCATTAGCAAACATGCCGCTGTAATTACTCCAAATGTCTGGAAACACACAGTATCAAAGAGAAGTGCGGCACATTCACTGAGACTGTTCTGGCCATTAATACTGTCACAATGACTAATAGATTTGATACAAGCCAGCAGTGAGGAACAAACTGCTTGTCACAGACAAACACACACAGATCTGCATGTACACAAACAGGGATAAAAAAGGAATAAGCACACATGCTGCACATGCATGCACACACACACACACACACACACACCACATGCTGCACATGCACACACACACACACACACGCACGCTCATGCACAAGCTTTGGAGGGCAGCTTCAAGGATAGACACTCACAGCTGTTGGTGTCATTGGCCACAGCAACTATTCCCATTGGCTGGTGTGGAATGTCTGCTCGGAGCACTTTCATGTCACCTCCTGTGTACTTATTGGAGCGCAGTACAGCCCTTCGCACCCAATCAGACCAAAAGATGAAGTCGCCATAAATAGCCAGGCCAAAAAACGTTCCAGGCCCCGCCTTCACAATCACCTGCAATTCAAATGAAACAGAAAGACGTTACATTTCTGTTTGCAGAACCTGACTGCAGCACTAGAAAAACAACCAATTCACTCACAATAACGATTCAGATCATGTGTGCTCAACATTCCGAAGGAAGGCATAAAAATAAAAATGTACAATAATCTCCACATTAAAGTTGAGGGATGAGGGGATATTTTTTTTGGAACAGATTTCTGAGATTTGATGAAACCATTGCCGTAAATGCCGTTGCTACAATTGAAAAAAATTCATTTTAAAAAGTAAAAAGCAAGCAAACAAATAAGTAAACAAGTAAATAAATGAATGAATAAATAAATAATGATGGCATTTGAGAGTGATATTGCTTTGTTATCATGCAGCTAATTAACGATTAACCTGGGTGGCACGGGTGTAAATGAAACTGTCACGGCGACAGACGTGGGGACACATCAGCGGCTCCTTTTGGGAACGCGCGGGCAAGGGAGCGACAGGGCGTCCCGCGGATTTCCAGTTTTACCCATTAGAGAAACACGCTCCGAACATGGGCGCATTAACTCCTGCGTGACGGACTGCTTAACGAGACAGGTGTTCATTAAAAGCGCCGAGCGCATGCAAACGCTCCGCAACCGGTAAACATCGAGGGGGGGGGGGAAAGGGAGAAAAAAAAGCGAAGGGGACAATGACAGATGGTTCTGAAGGGAGCGTATGAGGGAAAATTAGCTGGTGTGATTTCTGCGCTCACTGCACTTTGTGCTTCTTAATAGCTTGTTTCTTATAATCAAATTATAAAGACATAGCTTTTTAATTAGGAATGTTCAACTGACCCATACTTTTGGTTTTGAAATTAATTTACATTTTCTGTCTTGGAATGCAAATAACGAATGGCATAATGAATACTCCCCATCGTATTGTTCCTTGCCAGAGTGAATCTTTTTTTTTACAATAAAATAGCTTTTTAAGATATTTCATGTAGCAATGTTTTTCCTGTGTGATTTTTTTTTTTTTCTGCTTTTAAACGTGCTGAATGCATTAGCTGAAGAGTAGGAAAAGATGTGACCAATTTGAAACTATTACCACCAGGAACCCCTCTCTTTTCGTCACATTTCAAACCAATGATTTGGGATATTTACTAGAACAGCGATAAGACAGGCTGGATCGAAAACACCCCGTTATTTACTCCTAAATTTGGTCAGGGACTGATCGCAAGAAAAGTACAAACAGGCCTGTTATTTACAGATGGGTGACTTAATGGTGATGAGTGATGAAGAGTGAACAAAACAGGGAGGTGTGTTGCATGAAATCAAACAAGCCTTTTCTAAAAATATCTGGTTTCTCAATAATTTTGTCTACAGACAGAATTATTGATTGTGAGGTGCCCTGTTGTAAGTGACTTATCGGGGTGTGATAAGAAACATGGGTTTCTAAGCTGAAAACTGGGAGCTGTGCCTTCCTCTCTTGTACTGCTCTACGGCACTCATGAAGAAGGTGTCACAACACTATTTTCAAGCCGTGATAACACCCTCTCTCCCCAATCCACACACACACAAATATACACATGCATGTAGAAAGACACACACATACACACACACACACACACACACACACACGCCTTCCCACTTCCCCATCACTGGGCCTGGATTAAATCAACATTTGTTGAAAATAGAAGTGTTTATTATAATTAAAACATTTTTTTTTTTAAATGAAAACAATTTGACAAGTTCATTTTGTAGATAATTGAACGGGCCAACTTGTATTTTTGAATGAATGTGATTTAAATTTAGGGACAAATATTGACTGAATCCAGTTCATTACCACCGAGAGATCTCATAGTGTCCCTCATTTCACTTGTAGACTTGGGGGTTGGAGATGTGTGAGATTTGTGTGGTGTGTGTATCTGTGCATGTGTGTGTGTGTGTGTGTGTGGGGGGGGGGGGGGGGGCTTCAGTCGATAAGCTCGCTGGTAGCTACTATATTGCAGACTTGACAGCAGTCACAGGTCCAAAAGATTAGACTTTAATGGATTTTTCCCCCCATTCATGCATTAAAAACGAATAAATATATTTCAAAAATAGCAAAAGGGGGAAAAGGATGAGCAACACATAATTTTTTCTCATGAATTATGCACTGCTTCCCTTAGATAAGACCAGGACGCCGTCTATGCACACGGCTCATCGTTTGAAAAGGAATTAGCGTTGTAATTAAGCTCCCGAGCTGGCAAAGGCCTTTGATGCAGTACATTTAAAGACATACAGAAGGGTCCCATTGAGGCTTTCCATTGTGTGACTGCAGAAAAAAAAAACTATTAGCTTGACATGAATTGGACATAATACCACTGCCGTCTTTCTTATTTCAAAGGGGCATTAGCTACTTGACATTTCAGAATGGATTTATTGTTTTATTGTGTGAGTCCATTGTTTTTCAAATTTAAATGAACTGGTTCTGGAGTACTACGAACCATGACAGCTCTGAGAGCGGGGTTTGCACTCCTCGAAAATCCTCCCGATTCGGGCGTCTGGCATGCATACAGATTCTCTCAAACATTTAATCTCGAAGTAATGAGGTATTGTTAGAACAAATGGGGGAGCCCATCAATCATTGTCTTTTGCTTTTGTGCTGTCCTCAAACAACACTGAAACTGAAAGGAGGAGCGGACTATTAACACGATTCTGTTATGCACCCACAATAGTAATAAATGTGAGACATTAATATGAACGCAAAGGTGAAATATGTAAAACAAATTCCAATCTGTAATCAAACAATGCCACAGACAAAAACCGTGCAAGCACCACCTTTTACGACGTCCTCTTGCATACGTCACTGAATATTATTGTCTAAAACGAAATAACTATCCGATTCAAGCTGTAAACATTTAACTTTTCACTTCACTCTTTATGACTAAAATGAATACAGATAAAATGAAAAAAAAAAATTTCTTTCTTTTTTTTTACTGTAGAATATGAACACATTCATTGTATAGACTGCAGATTCACTGCTTTTTGAGGTCTTGTTTTGTTTTTAAAAACCACAGATATGAAAACTGCGTTTACTCACATGTCTACCAGATCCATCGTATTCACATCTTTCAATCTTCCCCAGACTTCCGTCAGAGAAGTAGAGCTTCTCGGCTTTGTGATCGATGGTGAGGCCGTTTGGGGTGAGGATGTCCGTGCTGATGATGTTCTGGATGCTGTTCCCTGCTAGAGTGGACCTCATGATGGCCGGCCGCTGCTCATTCCAGTTCGTCCAGAACATTAGGCTAAGGTGTTAATGACAAAAATGGCATCAGGAAAACATCAAAACACCGCAAATAGGATTTGAAGTGTCATGTACCATATATGTGTCAACATTACATTATACATACATTTGTGTGTGTCTGCCTGTGTGTGTGAGCATGTGTGTGCGCGTGCGTGCATTCGTATGTGTGTGTGTGAGTGTGCGAGCGTGAGTGTGTAGTTACAATCTCTTATAGACAGTAGGGAGGTCCACATGCAATGATCAACACTGATGTAGGAAATCTGAGACTGAATATACAAACATCATGTTTTGAACAATAATTGATGTCACCCCAGTAATGATGGCCAGGTAAACAGTTCAGGGTGAAGCCACTGAGAAGAGGAGTGGAAATAACCTCATATAAATTGCCTTCATTGTTCTGAGCGCTGCGCAGCTAACTCGCAATAAAGCTAGGCTAGGAAAGAAGTAAGATAAATGCAGTCTACATGGGTGAGGACACATGACCTTTGAACAAAAATGTGCAGGAAAAAGTATACATCTTAATCTTGCAGCTTAATGACCAATTTAAATGCAATAAAAATGTGATTTCTCAGGACCCTTAATGGCAACTTTTCTGGTAGTAATTTACTGTAAAATGTACAGAAAAGTTCTTAAAGTATACATTTACTTTTCTCATTGCACAATGTTCTCGCCTGATTAAAGCCAATCAGGACCAGGCATGTGGATGGGAACAGAATGCCTAGGTCCCATCATGCATTGTCTTGATGACATGCAAATGACGAATGAGCCGATTTTAAAACTGTGTTGCTATCTTTGCCTGCATCGCTAAACAATGATACGTGAACTTCCGGCACATTTAGTCTCACAGCAAAATTCTATACGGACCCCTGATTGTTTTTATGTTTGCGGTAAAATATGAAGACCAGATCAATAATTCACGCACCTTCCCCATTTTAACATTAATTTGCACAAAACGACTGCATACATCTGTGCCACCATTTAGTGAATGGGCATGTAAATACCTTTAATAGCGTAACGGCTGTTAAGTGTCAGACTCCTCTGAGAGGAGAGAAGAGACACGACATAAAGCTTGAAAATGATCCATAACCACTCCTCTGCCTCAGGGTTGTGATTATGTAATTCTTGGACCCCTTGTCTCAAAGCTCTCTGTGACCTTTAATAACCTTCCATCTCCTGCTTTAGCACCATCCAGTGAGTCTTCGCACATGGCTGCTATGTCTGACAGAGAGACGGTAAAATAACAACATGCTTTCCCTGTGCACTTATCACACTCTTATTTTATCTCAAAACAAAATAAGGGCATGGTTTTTTAGAAATATATTCTCATTGCCGAAGCATTATGTCTGTAGAACATTGTGGTCCTTGAACTTTTTCAAATGAAAGTATAATGGTATAATGATAGAAAATTGACACAAATTTCATGAGATGACCTCTCTTCCTGGAAGTTAATGACCTCCAAAGCATGTTTACCTATTCTGAAAATGGTCTGTTTTTGGTGCTCTGGAGCTCAACAATTACAGTCTATTATAGTGGCAAGACCAAATACATTTGCTGATGGTACGTAGCATATTGTATATACAAAACAAAAGCAAACAAATTCAATTCAAATGCCCCCTTACAAAAAGAAAAACAAAATTCCAGAGATACACACAAAGGAGATTGCAAAGAAAAATACATTTAAAATAAATACCATTAAAAAAAAAACAAATAAAAAGTTCAAATACACATGGAAGATCATTACCGTAAATCTGGAGAAATGGTCAGTCCCTTTAACAATT
Organism: Anguilla anguilla; assembly: GCF_013347855.1. Taxonomy (NCBI): domain Eukaryota; kingdom Metazoa; phylum Chordata; class Actinopteri; order Anguilliformes; family Anguillidae; genus Anguilla; species Anguilla anguilla. The sequence goes on from NC_049203.1 coordinate 19,546,672, forward strand.
TTGTCTGGTTGTATATTTGTCACCTCAGTTTGGAATTTATTTTCTGAGCTGAATCCAGCAATTTTATAACCCCTTTCATCAAATATAAACCTTAACTTCTGAGATCAGCAAAGATGTATCATGCTGTCCATTTGTTCATTCCAGTGCACCTTATAACTTCATTCAACAAATATCTGGATTAATTTCAAGTTAGTAAGCTTGCATACCCATGTACATTGCACAGTGGATATTTCCTAAAGGAATTCAGATTAAGCACCTTGAACAATGACTTCTGTTCCACCAAGGAACACAAACTGCAGTTCTGATGGTCCACTTCCCTATCTTGAGTGTCATATGATCATTCCTGACTCACCGAGTCAAGCATCACATTCCAGTGAACTGCTTGGTCTCTGAACCATAAGCTCTACATGCCCCTGGAAGCTGGATACTGAAGGTATGACCGCACAACCAAGTGTCAAAGAGAGAGAGAGAGCAAGAAAAAGAGAGGAAGATCAAAAGTGAAAGAGTGAGAGCGAGACAGCAAGAGTGAGAGAGAGAGAGAGCGAGAAAGCGAGAGAAAATATGCACAGCACAGGATCCGCTGCCGGGATTGTGCATGTGATATTCCTCTCCAGGGCAATGGCACCACATTCACACACCCAAGACACCCTGTCCAACCAGCAGGAAGCTGAGAGCTACAAGCTAGCACCTGCCTGGGTATCGATGGACCAAGGCACTTCCTCTGCCCTGGGTAGCTGGTTAGCACCTGATCTGTCTCTGGGGGGGGGGGGGGGGGGGGGGGGTTGGTTTTAATTCCAGTGCTCTTAAGTGTAATGCTTAAATTACCATGCAAAGTAATCCGTCACAGAAATTTAAGGTTTGAAACTGTCACCTCAATTACCTTCAAACATATTATAGTCACTATGATATTGGCATGGGTGTTAATTTAAAAACGCATGCCCATGAATGAAAAAAATGCTAATTCTGTTCTGTTAGACAAGTACATTCTAACATTGTCTACGGCTGTATTTCAAAGCACACTTTGATAAAATGCTAAATAGAAATTCTGGGTCATCTCTAGCAAGAGTCCATACTGAACTACAGACCAAATTTTCCAGCAGTAATGCCTCCGCAATAATTTTATTACATAATCAAGGACACACAGAGGGGGTGAAAATCTTCTTAAACACTGATGCGTACAGATTAATCATCTCAGGTTAATTTTTAATTAACCGGGAGCTTCTGGAGTCCATTTGAAAAAGCGCCAAATTACTGTTGGGACGCACTCTTAATGGTCAAAAGTTCATTTCTTTTTTTCACGAACCCAGTATGAGCGCACATCAAGTTTTTTTTTGGTACAATTAAATTAAAAGAGTTCTATCAAACTTCAGCTAGGACAACTCCATGGTTCACCAAATAACAAAGCCATTCAAAAAGGGTCATCCTAAAAAGCAGGTCTGTCTGTAATTTCATATATTTCTTACCTCATATGAGGCACACATGCTAATTATGAGATCCACTGACTCCATTGCCTTTTGGACTCACATGCTTCAAACATTCTCGTTGCATTCATTTGGCCAACATCTGGAGAATTTTTGGAATTTTTGCTTTGATTTTTGCTAGGTATTCTTTCCTTTTGAATGTCATGCAGCTAATAACACTCCTTGATATTCCAGCCAGGTACACGCACCTAGTTGATTGCTTAGAGTGGGTGTTAAGTTAGCATGACCTTTTGTCAGCGAGAGAATGAGCCAATATATAAGAGTTAAATTAATTCAACAGACTCTACTTTCTATCAGTACTGTGATTTAGTAAGTATCAAATGTTGCATATACAGTACAGATAACATTATATACATCTGTATAAACGACACAAAACTTACAGAACAATATGGTTCTGTTTTCATATCTCTTTGACTGCCCTACTGGAATGTATGTGCCCATCAGTTAGCTGGGGCCAATAATTGAAAACTTGCAGGGAAGTAATAGCTCCAGGAAGTGAAATAAAACCATCAGACCTCAACAGAGGGGTGGTCTGAGTCCATCTGGATCTTGGCATACTCAGTTGTGCTCCACTGAAAATGTGTGTATAATAAAATAAGAAAAGATCAAGATTGATTGGAATCAAATCTCCCACATAAGTCACTATACTGTTGGTGTCATGCGATTTTCCTTTTGAATCCATCGCACACCTCTTTTAAATCTCAAGATTTTATTTATTTTTTTCTTGAGAGATACCACTTTTCACAGAAATAACACCCTCCATTGCATTGTTTCCCTAAAAGGAACAGCAAGAAAAAAAAACATCTAAGGTTGCATTCTGAAACCAATTAGTCTTGCATGTAGGTAGAGGCAAGTAGACAAAAACTCTTTTTTTCCCCTACTCAAATTAAATCAAATTTAATTTCATTTTTCCTATTGTGAAACAAAGCAAACCTACACCTAATATATTCTAAAAAGAATAATCATGTAAAATTAATTTAGAATTAAAATGTCCATAATCCAATATAATCTGTTATGGAGTAAATGTGTGTCTTCAGTTTCAGCTCTCATATTTCTAAGGATATACTGTATGTACCCACACGTTTGTTGACAGCCACAGATTGGGCAAATAGCTATTAGAACACCATAAATTTCAACTTTATTGGCCTGAAGGAAATTTGGTTTGGAGCCACAAAACATAACGAGGTTGCACGGACAGCATTGAGGTTCACGGTGTCCAAGCTTTTGCACCATTTGAATATTTATGAAAAATGGTTTGTAAGACACCAATTAAAAACCATCCAGTCCCATAATAATAAAGAAATAATAGTATGTACCTATACCTTGGTTATACCACAGTACTATACACTCCAGTACACTATGATATACTATAATGTGCCAACGACTGTACCACAGTGCACCTAAACGTACCATAAATCATCCCATGGAAGTGGACAAAGTCACCTTCCCTTGGTTTCATTTTCTCTGAGGTATCCCAGGACTATTTTAAATGGCAGGTCCATACAAGCCAACCAGAGACCCAGAGAAGGACAGCAGTAAATAGAGAGAAAAGGATAAACACAGAAATGTCTTACTTCTGACACTCGTCCAGAGCGAGGACGTGCGGGTGGTCCTCCTCGGACATGGCGACCACGGCCTCCCTGCTGAAGGCTCCCCACCGAGTCTGGTCAATGGTGTGCCGAGTGATAGAGGAGGTGGTGGAACTGGTCCAGTACAACGTGTCCCAGCCCCGGTGGTAGGCTAGACCCTCTACTGAACCCACATCTGAGGGGAAACATGGGGAAAAGGGAGGCAGTGCAGCATAATGGTTAGGCCAGTGGTAACCAACCCTTTTCCTGGAGATCTACAGTCACGTAGGTTTTCACGTCATTGAACTTCTAATTAGTAGAATCAGGGGTGCCAAATTAGGGTTTAAATGAAAGCCTAAAGGATTGTAGATCTCCAGGGACAAGGTTGGTTACCACTTGGGTTAGGTAAATGTTCTTAAAACTCCAAGGTTATAGGTTTGATTCCCATGTGGGGTACTGGGGTTGCAACCTTGAGCAAGGTACTGAACATGAATTGCTTGAGTAAAAACATCCAGCTGTATAAATGGATTGTATGCAAGACGAATATGAGGTGCCTAAGTCACTCTGGATAAGAGTGTGTATTAAATACCTAAATGTAAATAGCTTTACCAACAATATAGCCGGAAACCAACAGGAATATAAAAACTCCACATTCCACACACATGCCAGAAAGCCCATCCAAGATATAAGAATGAAGTACCATCCATTTTCTATCATTTTTGATGGAGATTTATTTTATTTTTATATGAATAATTGTCTTTTAATGAACTGCATATACGGATATTACAGACAGACAGAACAGTTCTGTGACAACACTGCCACCTCCTGCTCCCACACACTTTCTATGGTGAAAGGTGAAGAAGTGATTGCATAATAAATGAAAACTATTAAAACTAAAAAAATTGGATACAAATTATTATAGGATCTTGTCTCTTTTGAATGTAAAGTACACTTTCGCACTTCAAAAAAAAGAGATAATTTAAATCAGACATGTTGTGTATATTACTGACTTAATTTCATATTATACCACATGCAAGGTTCACAGTTTACTGGTTTATAGTTTTCTTGTACTGCATAATGAATCCCCCTACCTCTTATTCCACTGACAACAAGCGTAGGAGAATGAAAAATATGCCTCTGTATCAGTTACGCATACGTAATATCTGCAGAGGCCAAAACATACATTGTCGATGTTCTTTAGAAAATATAAGCAGCAAGGTGACAGAAACAAAAACATCTCATCTTAAAAGCACATTACAAGGTCAGTCTGGTTCGAAAACGCATAAAACCTCACATTAAAAATCTCCATGTGTTGCACTCACAGAGAGGACAGTCATCCCCCTTGCTATGCATTCTTTCACTTTATTCAGACAAGGGGAAAGTGGAAGGCATTGCAGATAGAGATGGGATTGCAGTAAAAGGGGGTCATGGTGGGGAATTGAACCCCTAACCGGTCACTGGCTGCACCACATCACCTCTTTCTCTTTTATCCATGCCACTGATACAATAAACATCAGTAAAGCACATGCTTCTAAAGGCTGCTCATTAATAGGCTAACCCAGACTCCGACACAACAATTAAATCCCACCGCCACACTCTTTAACAAGTTCAACTGGCTATCATCGCATCGCCCAAAGGAGAAAGACCTTAAAAGATAAATACCTTACCCTCCATTGTTGGGGTTGTACACTTAGTGCACAAAAAGAGATTTTGTGGAGAATAGTGTTTCATTAATCCTTACTGTAGAAAGTGGCTGGCTGGTGCATTATATATGACCGCTTTTCTGGTCAGAAAACTCGTTAATCTTCCCTCGCCCTGTGGTTTCACCTCCCATGATTTTGATGGATCTTCTTCCTTCTAGCCGGTCAGATATATTTGAGCCAAGTCAGCATGGAGCTTGCTGTGGGGGGAGAGACCGTGAGGCAGGGGATCTGCAGCCTCTTGGCCTCATTGAAACCTCTCAAAAGCCTTTCGGCTAACAATATAGGCCTTCTCAATCCTGGTCCTGGACCACCCCTGGTCGCAGTGTCTGCAGGACTACCCATCCCTGGTGTTGGAGGGTTGCAGTGTCTGCAGAATTACCCAACCCTGGTGTTGGAGGGTCGCAGTGTCTGCAGGACGACCCAACCCTGGTGTTGGAGGGTCACAGTGTCTGCATGGCCACAAAACATACAAAAGGGCTGGCTGTGTTCAATCAGCTGAATCTAATTATCAATTCAATTTGTTTATTTGTTTGATTGAGATTGATTAACTAAGGGGGCAGTTCCTTTTTCTCATGGGTGATATGGACATTTGATAATTTCATGAAATAATAATTTTAAAAATGTGCTTTGCATTTACTCAGTTTCTCTTTGTCTAATGAACTGAAACCATTCAGTGTGTGACAAATGTACATTAATGAGAGGAAATCAGGAATGGGGCATATACTTGCTCATGGCACTGCAACTATCTAAGCTGAGCCATCAAGCATTCCATCAAAATAGGCTCTTAAGCACCTGGAACAACTATGCATTGCTTTAAATTAAACAATTCAGACTTTCCCCAACTCTAGATATGATTGATTATTATTTGTTGGCTTTGGAAACAGGTCTGTACTGTGCCTATCCCAGACTGCAGTTAGATTTTTCACTGGGATATGCCCAAGTATTTCCCGACTGTGAAATAGATTAAACATTCAAGCAAAGCGGTGGGCCATTGATGCAATCTCAGAGGAGTTTCATAATTAAGCTTCAAGCCTACATTTTCCAGACTAATTGCAAAGCTTGTGGAGAATTGATGTCACCCCACCCATGAGAGAAAGAGAGGTTGATCAGATCAATTTGTCATATCTTACAAGTGACAAGTTAGGGTAGTTTTTAAATTATTATGCTGAATGATAATGTTTATAGTCACACACAGTCAGAGGCCCTGAACCCAACCTCTACTCAAAGGTATTCTAGAATGATTTATATAGATTTTTATATTTACCTACTCAGTAATTCTTGACATTTTGGAGAAATGAAGAAGATAAACTCTCTCTGGAATGCTGCTACGCTACTCGCTCTCTGTCTCTCTCGAACCCGAACATGTGAAAGATAACGCAGCTCACCTGCTGCTGACAGTCCAAACGTAATCGCTAATGCCACACAGGGAACGATTAAACATCCATACAACCCGGAGGCAATGTTCGGTGATTTACAGCGGGCCACTAGGTGCGGTCAGATCATTACATCCCTGCCTGCCATCCATCACACTGCGCCGCCCCTAACGAAGACAAATTTTCCCTCGTGCGGATGAGGAGCTGTCAATATCTCCCACCGTCACCCCTCCTCACCTCCATCAGCTGTGGAAAAGCCAGCGCACCGACCTGTTCATAGCCCAGCAAGTTCAAGGATGGAGAACCCTTTTTTTTTTTACCCAGAGATGACAAAAAAGTAACATATAATAATATTTAAGCAAATAAGAATATTTACTGATTGAGTAGTCATATAAGTTTTAGAATTAAAAAGACTAGAAAGCCAAAAAAAGTTGGAATTTTCTCTCAGGAATCAAAGGTTTGCAAACCAGGTAACTGAAATCGATGCGTAACCCTTGTTATTTAAATAAGATGATTACATCGGAGAAACTCATTGAGATGTGTGTGGACAAGCTTTGGGGAGTAATGAGGACAGGATTTGCACTAGTTTCGGAATCCAATATCACTGTTCAAATTGGCTGACGCTGAATCTCTCTTTTCTATGACATTCGCACCAAGGCAAACAATAAATTCAGACCTACATGATTAAAAGCTTCTTTGCAGTTTTAAATTCTCACCACACAGCTGTCCAAAAAAAGCAAAACAATAAATCAATATATTTGCAAATGTGTTCCAAATCATACAAACAGTAAATTCTGAATATTTACATGTTCTATAGCAAAGCATACAGTATTTAATGTCATAAATTCCCAGAATGTAACCAGCCAATCACACACCTATTTGTTGAATCACTCATGTGATTGGTGGGCATGTGTAGCCATTGATCTCTTGCTTCCCTTGTTGGCTGAAACAGCCAATCACTAGAGAATAGGTTGCCTCCTGTCAAATCAATGCCATAATTGTTTTATAATGACTAACAGGTGTCCAAGGCTTGAAACACCCATATTTCCATTGCCTTTCAAAGCAATAAAACATCAAATGGAATACTTAGGGCGGTAACTGCACAAGCCCATCTCTAATTAATTGTTAAAGATAAGAAATGCCTCTGACAGCTCAGCATGACAGAAATCATTAAAGAGTCACAGGAAGAATTTATGGAGACCACATAGCTTAAATAGGAAAATATGCTTGATTAACATCTGTGTCCTTCATTGAGAAGATACTGTCTAGGGAGGAGTGTTTTCATCTTCAGAAGACCCCATACATTTTTTTTTTCCTTTTCTTTTTATGTTAGGGCTCAGAACTCTTTCAAAGGGACCAAGCAATGATCAGCTAATTTAATCTCCTGCTTATCTACTCGTTTGGGTTTCAATTCACCAAACGGACAGGAGGTACCCTCTGTTGATTCCGAACACCAATAGCACCCGTCACCCCACCATCAAAACATGAAGATGGCTTCCAACATCTGATAACGTAACCTGCTGAAATAACAAAATGCCTCTTTCCCACACAATTACAATGACTGGATCAACAGGTCAGATTGACGTCATCGTCACATGATCATGGACAGACTAATCACATGGACTGGGTACTTGGGCTATAGCCACGGCCAGCTGTTTATAACTCCAAGTGACGTACAGTGCAAATAAGCTAAGGAAACTGCATCCACACAGAGTCAGTTTACTAACTTTACACATTGCTATAATTCTGAAACATAGCAAGCAATAAACACGCATACCCGACGTACCCTCCTGTAACAGCAAGCTAGCACAGCTTCCAGCTCCAGAATCCCAAAAGGACGGAAGAATCAGCAAGATAAACCAGGACGAGGACCGGCTTTCCAACAAACAGCGCAACAGAGATCCAGAGAGCGCAACAGAGATCCAGAGACTGCCCAAGTCAGTTTCAAGGAACTTATGCATATTGTTACATCATTGGTCATTATTTTAATATTACATATTGAAATTCATAATCATGATTTAATCATTAATTTTATGAGTCTAATTAATTAGGAGACAAATTATACTTTGCTCCATTTGTTTACTGCATGAGGTAATGTTTATATCTCCTGCATTCCTTAGTGCCTACTTGTGAGGATTGTTAAAACGGACACGTTTTAATTCCGTCCTCACTATTATTCAATTCGAAGTGGTGTTTTCCTCTACAATTAAACACTGGAAGCAAACAGTTTATCATGTGCATGAAGGGGAAATAAAATCCTGATTTCCTTGAAAGGCAGTACCCTAAAGATTCCTTAGTTCCCCAATCCATTTTTATGCGAGAGACAAAGACCAAAAGTTTCTCTTCGGGGAAAAATTCTGCTATGGACTGGAACAACTTTTTTCTCTTTTTAAATGCTCTTGTAATTAATCTTATAACAGACTGCTTTTGTTGACTGTTATGGAAAATGCATCATTAACCCACAACCATTTACATTCCATTGGTGTAGGGGTGTCTGGTTGGGGTGTTTGTGTTTTTTTTATTAATTTATTTTTTGTTTCCATTTTTCTGTACAAGGATGATGTATAAATATGATTTTATGTATACTTTGTCAGGACCCTCTTGAAAAGAAGATCTCAAGGGTTTTTGCATGTAATGATGAAATAATGATTGTGTGGACTGCCAACTTCTTTCAAGACTGAAGTTGTGAAAGGGTAGACTACACTCTCATCAGCAACCACATAATGCTGTAAAACTTTTTTACTCGTAAAAACCAGCCATCAATCACGTTGATTATAACATCAAAATTAGCAGAAAACATAAATTTCCTCCCGATGCGACCACTGATAATTATTACAAATTATCAGTCAAAGTATTATTGAACGTAATTGCTTGTATGAAACACAATTAATGAAAATCAGATATTTGAAATGATCAATTAAAGGCAGAATCCAGTGCAGTAAATGATATGGCAAGATCCAATATCAAAGACTTGTTTTATCTCATGCCTGATCTTGAAAATTCCACCCACCTGCCTGTTTGTTTGGGTTTTTTGAGAGGGGTAATCAGACCTCTGGGAGCAACTCAACAGCTCCGCACCTTTCAGCAACTCAGGTTGGGCTATGCGCTTTTGAATGCTATTTATTATTTATTTATTTGGTTTAAAACAATCTGCCCTCATTGTGCTTTTTCTCGCTTTATTCAAACAGGTGTTGAGCAGAGAGGGTCACACACAGAAATTGGATCACAGTACAGAATGCGCCACGGTCAAGGAATCAAACCCATGATCAGACGTGGTGGGGGAAGCGCTCAGAGTTGGCTCCATAGGTACACATCGCCACACGGTCTCCCTACTTTGTTGTTATGTTCTATCTACTGTTAACCCTTTGTAGTTATATAAGTACAGCCATTATTTGTGGATGTACCCATTACTTTATTCAAATTTGCATTTTGACACTAAAAAAATAAAACCACATGAAAGTCACATGATACTGTATAAGTAATGCAATGACATATCTTTTTATCAATGGTCAGTCTATATGAGCCTTAGATGAGTGAAATCTAAGGCTCATACAACTCATCAAAAAATTTAACACTAACTTCATGTCAACAAGTGAAATTATATATTGATATTCATGAGTCACAAATCAAAATTTTTCAAAATAGATTTTCAGCACACAGTGTAGTCAAATGAGCCTTCTTCAGCTGATTTAGCAAACAGCCATTCCATCTGAGACCAGCAATTAATTGCTGGTTGTGTCTTCATGGTTGAAACACAGATGGCATAAAATTTTAAATCAATTGTTTTTTTTTTAAATCTCTCAACAGAACTTGGAAATCTTTCAAAAACCTTCACTTATTTTTTTTAGAGAGGAACATGAGGCGCAGAAGGTGTTTACTAGCAAAGCTAACAAGCTAACCAGATTAACATGAACACAAATGTCAGGAAAACGAGTTCCTTATGAACAGTGCTGTTGGTCAGATTAATCATCGTAAAAAGGAGATGTAATGTTGCTACTGACAGATGATGAGGAAAAAAAAACCCACTCAGGGCTGATGGGGAAAAAATTATAGCAACACCACTAAAATGAAAAAGAAAAAATGAAAAATGAAAAAGAACACAGCAGACTACTACTCTGAGAACGGTAGTCTGACAATCTGCACTTTCTAAATAGTACTCTTTGCTATCCATTATATCCCTAGTATTACCCTTTGGACTAAGATTAATCACCCAAAGTGTGGCAGGTCTCAATAAATGAAATTATTTCAGGATGCCGAATGCTCACATACAGTTGTATAAGAAGGGGGGGGGGGGGGGGGGGGGGGGGGGGGGGGATTGGGTATGAGAAAATTGATTTTTTCTCCTTTCTCTCAGCCTTTACTTCCTTTTAAAACAGAGAGAAAGGGGCCATTTCATTCATCACGTGTCAGAAAACTAAGACGTATGGGAGTTTAAACACCGTTTTTGACAGTTCTATTGGTTCAATTTACTGGCGGAGAGCAGTGGTGGCCATTAGAGAGCTCTTACTGGTTCTGCTGCGTGTAAAGCTATGCAATACATCACGGGTCAGGCCACTTTACGTTTGCTGCAAATGGTTTGTTTGCAAATGGCCACTAACACTTAAAACATCAAGTCAGGGGAAGAAAAAAAAACAACCTATCCAAGAGCATTCAATGCAGGCTGACGTATGCATGTATGAATCACCACTGAACACAATGCTGTCAATTCCAGTGAAGAAAAGAATTTTTTAAAAATCCAAAATAAATAGATAAATACAAGTTTTTGGATACTGTGCAACTATTATTGTGTCTGGTGTAATATGAGATATGGGGTTATATGAAGCATCCTACATTTCCAACCACTAAAATTTAAATAGGAAATTTGTCTGTATGAATCACCCCCGAATCAGGCTCTGCTCAACTTTTCTTCCTGTTATTAGCCAGGGAATTTTTTCCTTGCCACTCTTTACCAAGGCTTGCTCTTGAGGGGTTCAGATTCAGGCCCAGATCTCTGTACAGCTGCTTTTTGAAAAAGCCCTTTGTGGAAATGCTATTCAAACAAATCCAAATTGAACTGAATTGAATATGTTCATAATCTGGAACCACAAAACAACACCTCCGCATGAGTCCGGGCAACTGTGTGCAAAACTCAGAGCATCCTCAAAAATGATTCCTTTTCTCTGCAAAACTGCAATCTGGCACCTTCTGCTGACCGTAACGGGGGCTAAAGGGTGACATTACCCATGAGTCACAGCACGTGCTCAAGCTTGATTAAGGGGACCGCGAATGAGCTCTGATGCAGAAGGGGAGGTGCCAGGCTGGGGAACAGATGCTACCGTTTGAAGCGCTAAGTCTTCATGTCAACAGTCGATCTCTCAAAACCAAGAGCACCGAGACGCCTCGGCTCTGGGCTCCGCCCCTTCCGTGTAACAGATGGAGCGCAGACGCGGAAACGTTTCTGCGGTCCTGGTTTCTGTATCCGCCCCCGGATCGTGTCGTACCCACACCACGAGGCAGAACTGTCGCCGCGAAAAGAGAAGTCCTGCAGCAGATCGGTTAATCTGGCAGCGTGAATCAGTCCTTACAGACGTCCATCATGAATGTATGCACCGACATTAAAGCAGGGCCTCTCAACCTATTTTTTTATAGATCAACACCCCCCTATCCAAAGTCCAGGTCTTATACCGCCAGATTTGTCAAATATGGCCATATTATCTGCATGTTGTACCCTTCCCACATTGCTTTGTGCTCTGCTTTAACTGATCCAGTGAGTGAGATGCGCACCGAATAAGGGCACAGCAGAGAGAAAAGCTAGGTAGGTGAAAGAATGCATGCTCAGCCTAGGTGGGTAGGACAGGCCGGCGGGGTAGGCTAAGCGAGTCTAAATTGTGGGTAAACACGTACACATTGAGCTTTATGAAGCAATGAACTCACATTATTAAAAGATGAAATTTATAAAGAACTAGCGGCCAGGCCTGCATCTATTGGACATTGGAGGCCATCTGACTGCTGGGGCCCCTGGGGTTTTAGCATTAAAATGGAGCAGACACCCCCTGTAATAGCTCCAATGCCCCCCTTTCATCCATCGTACTTACAGCGCCACCTTGCAATCTCAGAATGCCCCCCGGGGGGCGATAAAACACATGCTGAAAAACCTTACATTAAAGCTACACTCAAAAGCAAAATAGTAATCTCTTCATCGTATTGTTCACAGGAATATCTTGTGCTTCAGTATATAAAAAGGTTCATCAAAGTGAGAGAGGGGAAGTCTAACTTTATCTGACACTAAACTTGTATTTTCTTCAAAATCCAACAGTCATGTCCGTAATACTTCCACTTGAGGATTATAAAAATGACTCCCACACTACAGAACTGACACATTCCATAAATGTTTTATTTTTCTGGGTATGGATATTGTACCATAGGTATTGAATGGCCTTTATTATAACAGCACATCATATAGTAGGCTAGGAGGTATTGGCATTGTAGTTGGTCGGTACTGTTCAGAGAAGGTTAATGCAGTTGATATGCTCTATCATAGATAATTAAGGTGAGTATGTTAAATGTTAAGAGAAGCAGGTATTGCAAAGGTTAAGAGGGTACGATGGTATTAAACTGGGTTAACAAGAAAGCATGATATAGGACAGAGGGACACAACACCGGTCCTGAAGGGCTAGACTCCGTGCTATTTTTTGTCCCAACCAATTAGCTAAGTTTTAGTTTTCTGACAGCTCTATAAACTAGTATCACTCCTGCAGTTCACTCCTGCAGTTGAGCACAGTAAAATCTTTAGGACAAATTTGGAGCCTATGGCAGTAGCTGGTGCTTATATAAATGCTAGATCAAGATCTAATCAAGTGTTAATGAAATAATTAAGAGCACAAAAGTAGACACAAAATCCTGAAATTATCAGCCCTTGTACTGCACCCCCATATAGTGGTTTGAGAATAAAGTATGCAAGGAATGGCAGTGACTAATATTTCTATGATGCTTATAATAGCTACTGTTATTTTAGTCTTTTATATTACAATAACTCTTCCTAGGGCTGGTGTCAATTCCATTTCTATTCGGTCAGTTCAACAACAGTAATTCCAATTTAAGTGGCTCCAGGAAAATTAAACTGTCACAAAGACTGAAGCCACAGAAATTGGATGACAAAATGAAAAAAATATGGGTGGACTTAAAAGCAACATACACATGACTGCAAACAAGCTTTCGTCATTATGTTGTGAAATGTTTTTACCACATGGGCCAATAATGTGTTCCTCTTTAAAACCCTTACAGTTACGCAGGTTCAGATTATACGCGAGGCAGGCATCGCAGGAGGACGGGAGGACGTTGCAAGAGTTAACTAGTTATATGGGCTTGCAAAAAAGAGCATGCTAAGGCATATCATCATAGTTGTCACAAAGATCACAATAGCTCCATCTCACCAATCTCACCCAGAAAAGTGTTACAACTGTCTGTAATTCCTCATGTTTCCCATCATTTATTCATACAAATATCTATAATACATGACAGTTTTTGTTATACAGTCAGCCAGCATTAGCCTGCAGTAAATGAACGCACCTTGGTGAAATGTGTTCCTGCAAACATAACAGACTACCTTGATGGCTTGAAAAACATCTTCATCTTTGAAGTAACTAATCAAACAGTAGTAGCAATAAATTAATTTGTACATATTTCAAGACCAGGTTTTCAGAAAGATAATTCATGTTTAGGCTTCTTTCATAATGACAATAATGGAAAAAAGGCTTCTGAAATATAATGAGAAATGTGTTTTTTTTCCCCTGATCAAAGCAGGCTGCACATAAAAAGAAGAGATTCAAGTCAAAAGCTCTTTCATTGCCGTGTGCTGAAACACAGAGATTTCTATTAAATACGGTGGATTTCCTGTAAAGATGTCCACCATTTTCCCACAAAAGTATTTTGAAGCAGTATTTCGCTTGATCCTCTAAAATCAGTGGCATCCAACCCCGTTCCTGGACATCTACCATCCTGTGGGTTTTCAGTTCAACCTTAATTTGGCACACCTGATTCTACTAATTAGCAGCTCAACAAGATCACTGACCGTTGAATGAGGTGTGCTTTGTTAGGAGTGCAAAGAAAACCTACAGGGTGGTAGATTTCTAGTAACTGGGCTGGTTACCACTGCTATAAATAACACATATTGCACCACTTCCTGGTTAAGAGAAAGCCATCCCCACAGAACAAAACAACACAATGGAGTGAACTCACTTTCCACAATGACACGCCGTCCCGTCCAGTCGTCGTTGATGACCTGGATGTTCCCAAAATGAACGTCGCTGAAGAAGATGCGGTTCACCCCCGCCGTGCCCTGCCGGTGGTCGAAGGCCAGGGCGATGACGTTCTTGAAGTAGGCGGGGTTCTCGTACGGCCTTATGGGCGAGTTGAGGTTGTTCTCGTCCGAGAGGTGCACGCTCTTCAGGATGGTCCTTTCGGAGTAGAGCAGGTAACCCTCGTACCTCTGGCAGGTAAGCCCGCCCTCAGACAGGTAACCGTGAGCGCACGCGCAGGTTCTCCTCCCTCGACCGTGGTAGAAGCAGAGTTGTTGGCAGCCACCGTTATTCTTGGCACAGGGGTTTGTACCTGGGGGTGAAAGCACAAATACTTTCTTTCACATTTCTACAGTTTCTGCAATTATTTACACTCAATAATGTACAAAAACAGGCACACGGCGGTACATACAAAGGTGTACCTCACACACACACATACACACAAGCTCTGACACATGCACGAATATGCCTGCACACATACACGTTCCTCTGCCTCTCTCGCATTCAGGTACATAGTTTTGGCAATTTCAGATGAAAGAGCTTTTAGTCTACATTTTCCCATTGTGCAGGGTGTACTTGCTGTATTATATTATAGTAAACATGTTGTGATTTCTTCAGCGCACCCTTGCCATTAAATGCCCAACAAAATGGAATGGAATGACTTTATAGTTGCCATGAATCATCTCCCACAATTATCCAAAGCTCACAAATGCGGATTGAACACTAGCATCAATATTTTTTTTTAAGTAGGCTGTGTGCACAATTGACTGCAAAGTCCAGCAGGCAAGCAACTATTGGACTGCTGTCAGTACCAGCTGTCAATTGGCCAGCGATTTGCAGAGTTTTTGCTAAATATTTTGCCTTCGTTAACAGCTGATTCTCTTCTTAACTGTCTTGCCCTATCTCTCTGTAAATCAGCATTCAAAGCTGTCCACTTTCAAATTTCACCAACAGAGCCAAACTGATTACATCACATAGAATAAATCTCTTCTTTACAGTGACGTGAATGTGAGGGAGAAGGGATGCCAACAGACAATATCAAACATTTAGGAATAAATCGAACCAGCATAGTATAAACCTTTGGCATTCAAAACTAATCAACAATCAGATACTGATGTATGAATGAAACTATTTAGTGTCACATGATCAGAGTGATTCTGCATAGTGTGAAATAACCAGAACGACCATAAGACTTACACTAATGGCAAAAAAGGAATTTAGGTACCAGACCATGCAATACTTTGACATATACACCAGTCAGCTACTAGCTAAAACCTACAACCAAACAATAACAAATTTTGGTAATATATTTTGTCCAAAATGCATCAATCACATACAGGCAGATGGCTTAATAGTCAAGTATATTAAGAACTGACTAGGTTAGCTATCTACATCATATTCATATTATAGGTCAGCCTATTCCAGCAAACAGTTGATCCATTCACTCACTTAAGTCTCACCATTCCCCATCTTTATGAACATCTGTTCCTTCTTCAGGTACTACAACATAAGCCAGTTTGTGTCCCCCATAGCCAAATATGGGATAAAGGGCTAAAATATCCAATATTTGGGTCTGGCCAGTTCTGACAGTATGGACATCATGAAGATGCAGAATGGGGAACGCTAAAGTTTTATGTTACCAGTAGGGAGCTCACTTCAATACAGATCTGCAGATCTTTTTGTTACTTTTCTCATTCTTTTCTCATATTTCTTGCATTTTGTTACAAATGTAATTTAATTTTTTTACTTACAATTTAAACAAATAAATAGGTAAATTCATAGCTTCTCTGCATCACGCCATAAACACTTATGATGTCACAGAACAATGCATTCATTCAGTTTAATCCAACAGATCGCCAGGCAGTATATTCCCCTCACAAAATAAAACAAATAAATAAAAATAATAAAACACATAAATAAATCCAATAGTGAGGGAGGATGAAGATAATTTAAGAGCGTCATTAAGTGGAACCTCAAACCTTTCTCCCGGCCTCTGTTAAAGATTTTCACATCCTTCAGGTTGACCCCCAGTCCACTCCTCAAGGTCAGGGCGTCTGTGGCGTCGTTCTTGAGCCCTCTTCGAATGGAACCATTCGCGTGCGCCCTGTTGCACATTGAGACGGAAGGAAGGGGCAGGTGGGGTGGGCGCGTGAGGAAGAGGAAGTTTGACAAGAGGTAATCAATGGCCCTCGACTAATTAAAATCGAAGAACTCATTAAAATACAGTAGACAGCTGCGCTGACAGAAGGTGAGAGCGCCAATTCTTGCGGTGACATTGAGATGCACGAATAAAATTTGAATAAAATAGGGGGAAAAAAAAACATATCCTCTTCCAGGTAAACGGCACAAGGTTTCAACCGGGCCTCACATTTTTTGACCTTGCGAGGAAGAGACTGCTCTTACAAAGGTAGAGCAGCCGGCCTGGTCGGACTATTCAGGGACCGTAACGTTTATGGAAAATAAATTACCTGTCAGACCAGTAGATGTAAGTCCCGAAGACTGTGACTGAAAACAGGTCCACGTTGCTCGCTGACAGCACAATCTCCCGATTCTCCCCGTTCTCAAGGTTGATCCTCTCGATCTTGTCTGTTCGTGCATCGCACCAGTATAATTTGTTTTCCTGCAATTAATAAAAAAATAAAAAAAATAAAAAAAAAACTTTAGTTGGCAGTTTCTTGTATTTTATGAATGATAGTAGTACCTGGTTGAGAGTGTCAGGTTGTCTTTATTTTGGTGTGTGTGTGTTTGGGGAGGCAGGGTCAGTGCAGAACATACCATGTCAGCACTTTGGAGTCAGATCTCACCTCGTAATCGATGGAGATCCCGTTCGGCCAGGCGATGCCAGAGTTAACGAGCACGACCTGCTCAGAGCCGTCCAGGTGCGCCCTTCCGATGCACGAGGTCTGGCCCCACTGGGTCCAAAACATATACCTGCGAAACAAAGAAAGGAGGGGCGGGGCCAGCAACGAATCAGCCTTCTGTAGCACAGCTCCGGTCACACCACCCTCTTTCTACCGGTTCCGAGCGGTCCAATCAGCAACGTGCGCAAACGCTCAAATGCTTATCGCATATTGTTCTGTCCCATGTCTGAATTGGCATGTCTTCCTTGGCACATTTCTTTCATTTCACAAAAGGAAAATAAAAAACTGCTTTTGGGGTTTAAAAAGAAAGAAAGAAAAAAAAACTTGCGCTACATCTTATCATGACAGTTTTCCCTCACCTTTTCCAGACAATTCTGTCATGTTGTCAAAAGAGCCTTTATCTTCATCTGATTTGAACATGACCAGAAAAGTTGTACGTCTGAAAATGTGGACAATGATATGTAATTATGCTGTTGTTGATGGACAGACATGATGTTGAACAGCCATCTGGGTCCCTGTGGATGGTGAGCCCTTCTCAACAGACACTCAATTTTTAAGCAGCCTGATTGAGTGGCACAGACAGTAGGATTCTCAGAGGAAATCAAGGCACTTCTGTATATCTTCAAGGGAAGCAAGTGATGTCTCAGAAGTGCCTTGATCTGGGACTATATGCGTATACACATATCATATCTATGACGGTCAAAAAATAGACAATATATGTTCAGCAGTTTATTTTAAAATGTACTTAGTGTCAAGCACACTCAGTTAAATCTTTGTGTATACGCTCTTAAAAATAGAGGGATGCAACAAAAAAAGACCAAGCTAAAAATTTGGTGAGCATTGATCGGAGAATAAAGCCACTATCTTCCTTAAATGTCACATACATTATTACATGTTTACTATGCTCCACAGCATGCAATATAAGTACATGGGTAATATATGATGAATATATTTCAGAGCAGCAGATCTATATAAACTACGGTACATTTCTAAAAATTGTGTGGACACCTGAACATCACACCCATATGTACTTGTCGAACATCTCATTCCAAAACCATGGGCATTTGCAGCTGTAACAGCCTCCACTCTTCTGAGAAGACTATCCAGTACATTTTTTAACATGGCTGTGGGGATTCGTTTCCATCCCGCCATAAGAGCATTAGTGCGGTCGGACGCTGATGTTGGGCGTAAGGCCCGGCTCGCAGTCATGATTCCAATTCATCCCAAAGGTGGTTGATGGGGTAGAGGTCAGAGCTGTGTGCAGGCCAGTCAAGTTCTTCCCCCCCGCAAACTCAGCAAAACAATCCTTTATGGGTCATGCTGATACAGGGAAGGTCCTTCCCCAAACTGTTGCCACAAAGTTGGGAGCACACAATTATGTAGAATGTCATTGTATGCTGAAGCATTAAGATTTCCCTTCACTGGAACTAAGGGGCCTAGTCCAAACCAGGAAAAACAGTCCCACCAAACTTCATATTTGGCACAATTCGGGGCCAGTACAGTTGGCACTATGCATTCTGCCAAACCCAGATTCGTCCATCAGACTGCCAGGTAGAGAATGCATTTCCACTGCTCCAATGGCGGTGTGCTTCACACCACTCCAGCCGACGCTTGGCATTGCACACGGTGCTCTTAGGCTTGTATATGGCTGTTCAACGATAGAAACCCATTTCATGAAGCTCCTGTGCTGACATTGTTTCTAGATGTATTTTGGAACACTGTAGCGAGTGTTGGAACCGAGGACAGATGATTTTTAGGTGCTACACGCTTCAGCACTCGGCGGTCCCATTCTGTGAGTTGCGAGGCCTACCGCTTTGTGGCTGAGCTGTTGTTCCTCCAATAACATTTACACTTCAGAATAACAGCACTTACAGTTGACTGGGGTAGCTCTAGCAGGGCAGAAATTTGACAAACTGACTTGTTGGAAAGGTAGCATCCCATGACAGTACCACTATGAAAGTCACTCAGTTCTTCAGTATGACCCATTCTACTGCTAATGTTTTTCAATGGAGACTGCATGGCTGTATGCTTAATTGTATGCACCTGTTAGCAATGGGTGTGGCTGAAATAGCCGAAACCACTAATTAGAAATGGTGTCCACATACTTTTGGAAATGTACTGTATATCGTAATATTTGAAAGTGGCATTAATTTCGATGTTTGCTCATACAATGAGAACTGTTGCAATATCTTGAAAATACATACAATATATTTTTTTCCCATTTATGTAATGTCTAACCTTTATAAATAACAATGCTTGTAGGATTTCTGCTGAAGAGAGCATGCCTGTTTAATTTGTGTTCTTTGTTGCTTTTTTGCTCGCTGCAACCTTTTCTAAAGAGTCTCCCACCCTTTAATAACTATACTGTATATAAAACCGTACCCATAGTGTAAATCAAGAGGTTACTGCCAACTTTAGCCACCCACGCTCCTGCTACTTCATGTAATTTTGTTAGCATAATGACTAACTTGCATTTTGCAGACATAAGGCTCACAAATTTCAGAAGACACTAAATAAATAAATAAATAATAGCAGATGTAATGTTGTCCACTTTGCCTGCAGCGAGAAATATTGATTTACTCCTCTCATGAAAAATGATCAAGGGTTGTGCATGGAGAAGGAGAGACAGCAGAACACTTTGGATATGGGCCTCGCCTGACCCCAGGGTTCCTACACTGGCACTTAAAGAATCAATGACATCTTCCTTTTAATTCCAAAAAAATACATAAATAAATGAATTTTAAAAAAACGATGACCAGCTTGGATTCTCTGTTGGCGTTCACAAGTCTTTTTAAAAGGAGGCGGTCGAAGGAGACATCCGATACGGACCATGAATCCCATAAAAATCCCAAACAAATAAAAATACATAAATAAAAAGGCCAGAAGGCCCGTGAATTATGCAGAGCAGACATGGCAGCGCTTCACCGCGGCGCTTAATGATTTACCCTCTGTTTCTCTAATAGGATGTTGGAGGATAACTGTCTGGCCCTGTTAACGCCCGCGGTCACGCGCGGAGTCTGAAACGTCGCCGCCATCGCGTCCCGGACCTTCGGCGCGCCGCGCCCTTGTCCAGACGGAGCACTGTGGACAGCGGCTCCGACTGTCGGCGGAGCGAGAGCAGGCAGCCTTCTCACCGCAGAGGTTACGAGCAGGAACCGGAACTCTCCGGGATAATCCTTTCCAGAGGTGGAAAGTCCATGTGTCAGGAAGTAAAAATCCTGCCAGGTTTTTCTTCCACCCATGAATTCAGCAAGCTGATTTCGCTTATTGGTTCTACCTCCTGGCTGAAGAACTGTGCTAATTAGTAAATCCAAGTGATTTAAACTAAATACTGGGGGGGATTTTTACTTTCTGAACCTGGATTTTCCAACTCTGATCCTTTTGAAGTGCCCGTAAAGCGGAGCTGCCTTGTGAAGCCTTAACGAGTCGTTGCCACCACGGCGACTTCCCTCCGCCCACCTGTGCCTTTTTCTATTCATTCAAGTGCCTCGTCGCCGTGTTTTAGGAGACCACCCATTCGCCAAATATTGACAATCGCATCTCCTTCTTTTCAGTGTCTGTCAGCTTCAGTGGCAGCGAAGGCATTGTGTTGAA
Source organism: Anguilla anguilla (assembly GCF_013347855.1). Classification (NCBI taxonomy): domain Eukaryota; kingdom Metazoa; phylum Chordata; class Actinopteri; order Anguilliformes; family Anguillidae; genus Anguilla; species Anguilla anguilla. The sequence continues at coordinate 19,567,528 of NC_049203.1, forward strand.
CAAAGCAGCGAGCTGTGCGTGCCCATAAAATACCCGCGCGGTCGTTTCAGAGAATGCTGTGCAAATCAAATAATGCACAATTTGTTTTTATTTTTTTGGCAGATATTGTGCAAACTAAAGCCTCCATTCATCCTACTGGCTTTGTCTGGGATAGATTTGGATACATGAAGTTACAACATAAATGTACTTTTTTGTGATTACTTTATTACTCAAAGGTAATGGAAAAATGTATTTGGCTGTTCTGCGGAACGCTGCATAAATGTATTTGTTCTACAAAAAGCTATATCGGCAATATAGCTGTTATATTTAATGTTCTAGATTATTTCTGCATGCTGGGTAAGAGTACTTGTTTTTCAGTGTTCATAATTATTTGCACTTACCCTCTCACTGGATGGACAGCAATAGCTCTCGGCTGGTCGAGACCCTGAGAGATCACCACAGAACGGTACTGACCATTCAGTCTTGAGATCTCGATGAGATTGAAGCCGTGGTCCGTCCAATAGATGTTACCTGGAAGCAAACCCAAGAAGCAGCATCTCAGGAACAGATAAAAGCAACACGGAATGCATCCACAGTACTGAAGAAAGGGACCATGCATATATCACTCTCTTTTTGATTTGCATTTTTTTTGAAAGATACTGACCAGCGAGCCAATCGACCGCGATCCCCTCCACGCGACCGATGCCGGTGGTAACTATGTCCTCTTTCCAGGTTTGATCCCGCTTTGCACGGGAGATTCTGTTTGAACCCATGTCCGTCCAGTAGATCGTGTCATTTTCTGTGGATGCACACCAAAAAGTTCCCGCTGTATTCTGGGGAAAAGTTTATGCACCACTTGCAATCAAGCAATAAAGGCCTAATTGATAATAAAAACAGATGATAAACTCTTAATTGGGAAGTAGAAAGGCATTCATTACCTGGAATGATATCTAAGGGTTCTTAAAGTGATTACAAATTCTGCCTAAATGAAGATCTTGACTAATGCATAGGCATTAAACCAGAAGAGGTGTACACGGTTGCCCATTAATGTGTAATTTGTTATTTCTGGACATGGGCTCTAAGTAGAGTAAAGCACATTCTGTTCTACTTTATATTGCTTTCAAATTTCAAAGGAGCAGCAGTTTGTTAAATCGCGTAAATCTGTAGCATACAAAACTTGAACTTAATAAAAAGACACACAAAGGTTAGCGATGAAATATCATACGTTCATTAGACAGTTAATCATAGGTGAAATGGGCCACAACTCACGTTAGAGTATTAAACAGCACAGGAAAGGCCATCTTTTGATTGTGTGATGGGTTTCAGTTGAACAGGACAATGACCATTCAAATGACTTGAAAGAATTGCAACTTTCCGCTTTCAGGAGTTAAGCGATACGTGCCCCTTGCATTCATGAATTCTGAACCTTTCGCTGGAAAGGGTGCACGTGAGACTTTGATTTATTTATTATTTTTAATTCCCTTTCTTTCCATGCATCAAAGGGAGAGTTGAAAGGTCCGCTCATGATTGAGAGAACAAGCGCCCTGCGAGATGCTCCCAGGCTGAAGAAAGAAGTCGTTTTCCCCCGACTGAAAGGAATTCAGACGCATTATGCCATTTACGATGCTTCTGCATTTGCTGTGGCACTCTTTCTGAAAGCTTCCACTTGACTTTTACGTGACACCCCACCCCATTTTGGTTTTTGCCTAAAGGGTTTTTTTACGTGATTACTCTGACTCTTTTGTACCGACTCTCTTCATCTCCGTTCGACTCCTCTGAGAAAGGAGCGGCCGTCGCGCTGGGTTTTTGCCGTTCGGCTCCCGACGTCTCCGTTGCGTAGGGTTCCTGCTTGAAGTTTTCTTAAAGGCGACGGGATCCTGCTGGGAGAACCCTTGTTTGTTCACACTCAAACGGCCTGCCTTCTGCAGACATGCAAATAGAGCACGCGCTCGGCTGCCGGTTGTCTGGTGCACTTAGCTGGGCATTTGTCCTTTCGCTTCTTAAGAGGACTTTCACAAAGGCGAGCAGCAGGTGAAAACTTGCTGTTGTCTATGCGGCTGCGGTGCTCAGAGTGAGGCAGAGGGGCGTACGGCGGAAGATTGTGAAATTGTCAAACGCTAAAATCATTTCACTTGGCTTTCTCAAAATGTTTTGGACTCCACTACCCTACCAGCTCTCTCTCATGAGAGCGAGGGGCATGCAATTTCTATTCATCAAGAACAGCTCCGATGATAAACAGTAGAAATGTGAAATTACTTCTTTTGAAAGGGGGGGGGGGGGGGGGCTGTTTATAGGCTGATAACAGTACTGACTTTTTTCTTTTGATTTAACAACACATTTAGCAGCTTAAGTGTCCTCATAATCTAAACTGTTTGAGGTTGAAATTTCATCTTAATAATTGTATGCTCCAGAGGCCCAGTTTTTTTTTTAATTTAAATTTTATCTGAGTGCTCCCATATAGAGTTAAGTAATGCTTAGAACCCCATTTTTTATATAGAAAGTACACCATTGTGTGATGAAGCACTCACTACACTGATACGACAGTGTGCAGAAGAATCAATTTATGCAAGAGGTTTTAAAGCACACAAATCATTGTTCTTATGAATTTAATCAATTGCATTGCTTCTGCTTTCATTAACATACAAAATTTATGCACTTAATTAAAAAAAAAAAAAAAAAAAAAAAAAAAAAAAACTAGGAAGGTCAATTGGGAACTCAATTCTCTTTTGCAGTGACATGGCAAACCAAAGTTTGTATGGATCAAAAAGGATGCACACAAGACTGTGCTGGCACATTAGACTGCTGTTTAGCTAAGAGGGAAGAGCACCCCCCACTGGTTTCCAGGTGGTCTGCCATTCAAGTGCTAACAAAGGAGGCACCTGTTTAGATTAAGCAGTTAGCCATGGGAAGGTTACAGGGTGGTATGGCTGCTTAGCCTCAGCAGGTAGCCATGAGAAAGGTGCAGGGTGGTATGGCTGCTTAGATTTAGCAGTTAGCCATAAGAACGGTACATGATGGTATTGCTGCTTAGCTTCAGTAGGTACCTTGAGAAGGGTAGCCTAGAAGGCGGAATGCCTGCTTAGCTTCGGCAGTGAGCCATGAGAAGGGTAAAGGGTAATATGGCTGCAGGCAGTATCCATTTTGATGAAAATGGCAATGAGTTTATTTGTTTACTCAGTTCCATCACCAGGAATAACACAGTGCAGCGCTGGACAAATACGAGCTTAGCGCTATTATGGGACTATTCTCCAAGGGGATAAAAGGAGTAAGCATTCTCCATCCTTTTAAACACCCGCAGTATTGTGGTAGCTTAGCACTGTTTAAAGCTATTTTGTGAATCCTCCATGAATTCTTAAGTATCCCTTCCAAAGGGTAAGACCCCCTTCCAAGCATGACAGCTCCATACTGGCAGATTAAGTCCTGGAGTACTTTAAACATATAATGGGCTTTAGGTCATCCCAGTATCATGTCACTTGCACAGTCTGTGTGTAATTTAGAATGCCCTTAGCATCCATGAATATTACAAAGTAAAAGCACACACACACACGCACATACGCGTACGCACACGCACACCCACACACACATTAAAAGCTAGGATGGAAAATAGGCCATATGAAGTCCCTGTAATTAATGCCCCCCACCCCCCTACAAAACATTGTAACTACAGATTCAAATACAAATAGGTCTTGATGATTGCACTACACCACATTAAATGCTATCTACACAAGGAGAAAGTATTTTACTGCAGTTGGGATTTCAGGTTTCGCTCCCAACATGACCAGTAGTATCGAAGTGATGTCCTGTACGCAGAAAGCACAGACCAGGTGTGAGCTATTATAGGCCTAAGAGACAAAGCAACACAAAGCAGACAGACTCCACCACGGTGAGCAATTTACCCTATCATGGCTCAAACCATGTAGTCTAGATAAACTGACTCCCTATTATAGTGAAAAGCACAATATGAAACGATTAAGAGCTGAGAAAGACTCAGAGGGAGCAGCACCTTGGGCCCTTGTTCGGAGCTGCCCCTCACTGCTGTGGACCAGCACCTCAAAGGAACACACTGCTTCCCCCCTGGTACATGCTTGCAGTACTCACCCACTGGAACGTGATACATAACTGGGTCAGAACTAGCACCCTTCTCTCTCTTGGATTTTCTACCAGTGACTACCAGTGATCCACTGTTGGAAAGAGTCCCGTTGCACACGAAAGCGATGAAACGATCTCGGCATTAACCGAGCACGCCACATGAATCACAAAAGCTCACAAGGTGCATCACGGTTTCCGTGCCTAGGTGCAAGATTTGTGCGTTATCCTCCGTGCCTTACTTTCAGCTGATACCGTATCACAGAAATTACTTTTGTGCCACACATTTTTCACCCACGGAAAGGGAGCAAGGAAACGTCAGTTCTGCGGAGCTGCTTTTGCCACGAGCGCTAATCACTGCAGCTGTCTTGATATCACATCTGCGCAGGAACACACACCGAGCACGGATACCGTTCCTGAATTTGATACATACTAATAACCAAAGCTTCCCTTTATCTTCTATTGAATGTCACCTGATGGAAAACGTGGAGGAAAAAAAAACACATGTAAACATGAAAGGAGAAATGTAGAGCATGTGGGATCTCTGGGAGAAAATATGTGGAAGGACACG